>NC_081766.1:6538642-6838642 GCF_963082965.1 Carassius carassius
CAGAATCAACAGAGGCCAATCAGCTTGAGCCGTATAGCAATTTGAGTGTGTGCTGTTTAGAGTTTCATAACTTAACTATATTTATACACACACCCTGCAGATCCTGCACACAGCATAAGATAAAAGTATAATTCATATGACTTACATGTGTTACAGGTCCTGTAAAGTCATTTTATTTCAACTGAGAATAAGGTACTGTAGACTACTGTAATGTAAAAATCTTTATTTACAAATATGTACAAATAACTTTATTTTATGCTAATTTGTTTATTATTACAATTATTAATTGTGCTAATTAAAATAATAAGTTACTGAAACAAATTAAATGGCAAATGCAATAAAGTGTATAATCCCATATGTTGAACCTGGAAAATGACTTAATATTTCATGTCTCTTAAGACTCATGAACTGAAAGTTCATATAGAGTTGCACTGTTAACAGGCCACTTTTCACAAGGGAAAATGTATCAAATAAAATCTATGAAATAAAATCAGAGGCCTAAAACTAATTTGCCATCAATGCCCAAACTTCATATACGACAAGAGTTACAAACAGAAAATCAAAGCAATTCAATTTTGATTTTATATTTATTTTGCATGCAAGATGTGATGAAAACCTACTGTAAATATTCATTGTAAAGCATTTCAAAACTAAACCTAACCCTACTTGTAATGAACTTGTATGGCAGACACAAAAGCACATATCTAACTACAATGTATGTTCGAGTTATTGGGCTGTGGTTAAGGCGGAGATGTCATATGGGCCAGAGATCCATGACCTTTTTGTGATCAGAGATCCATAGACATTAGCTCATCTGAAGGGCTTTGACAAATATATGATAAATATATACTACAGATCAACTTTTATGATCCATAATAAACATAACATATAGAGTAAAACTTTCACACGAATTGTTTGTGGTACTGTATACATAATATAGATGCAAATATCATGTAGAGTCTTTCACTCCCATTCTGACAAAGAACAGGGCCTCTTGAATTCCTGTCCAAACTCATGGATCCATTTGTTAGCCACTGAAAAAAAAAGAAAAGAAAAAAAAACCCAGACTTAATCAATGATTTTTACATTCAACTTTAACACTCAACTTTCAGTTGCCTATTTGTGACTACATTGTTTTAGTTTTTGTCTTGAACACAACAACTGCTATGAAAACCTGTTCACACAGAGTTTGAATGTTTGGTGCAAGGAGACCACTGAATAGATAATATATATATATATATATATATATATATATATATATATATATATATCTCTTATATAAACAATAATGATTTACCATAAGCCACTTGAATGAAACTAAGCTGTATATTGATAAAGCCACATAATATTTTATGCCTCATTTAGCTATATATATTTTAAGGATACACAACCAATGTGTAATTCAACCAGACAGCGTTCTGAAATGATATAATACAAATCAGCCACTTATATTTAAGATGTATCTACCTGATTTATTAAAACAAACAAACAAAAAAACGTACCCCATTTGTTACCCACTAACACAGGGCATCCAGCATGGCGTGTATTCAAATCCAGTTCACCATTCTTGTGGAGGTTGTACCAAAACACGGCTGATCCCTGCAAAAACAGAGAGAGGATACTAAAATGATTATACTTAGTTTTATCTTCTAAATAATTATCCTTATATACTTGAGGGTTTACCTTTTTTGGCCGCGTTGCAACTCCGATGTCAGGGAAGACGGTGGCCCCCCCTATCTCGACATCACTCATCTACAACAAGAGTACATGATATTTATACACAGGTAAAATGAATAAGAATACGTATAGAAACACATGAGTCAAATAGTTTTTCTGACTGCTGCACGTAAGATGTTAAACTTACATAAATTAGGAATGTAGCAATCCTGTCATTCACTCCTGTCTCCTGTGAGCTCAAACATTATTAAATTAGTTTGCATTTATTTGATTGATTAACCTGTAAACCATCTCTCATTGAAACAGGATACAGATGTTAGATTTGTACTCTTAAAGCCTGCAAGACAAATCGGTTCCTCTCTGAGTATGTAACAATAGGCCTACAAAGGTGACTGTTAACTTACAACAAGATGGCAATATTGTAGAAGTTTATTAGTATAAATTAATTTTAAAAGGACATAAACATACCTGCTCTGTCATCCAAGGTCTAACTGGCATTGTAATTTATTTTCATAATGAATCATTACATAATTTAGTCAGTTATTACTAAATTGAAACCCATCATCCTAAAAACCCATTAAAATGAATATGACAAATTCTGTGTTAATCTACAAATTTCTGTTATGATGGAATTTTATTATAGGGAACTTACCAGTGCATCATAATGTGGTTCAAATCTGCCACCAATCCCATAATTTTGAACCTGAAAAAAAAACTTGCATCTCTCATCCATCACTATTGAAATGAAAATTTCCAATTAAAACTGAACTGTTAATACTCCAATATGTCACAAGAAAAATACATGTTTAATGCACTTCGTGATAAATCTGGTGAATTTGATTTTATAATAAATATCAGACCTCCAAAGGTTACTCAAACATTATTAAATTAGTTTGCATTTATTTGATTGATTAACCTGTAAACCATCTCTCATTGAAACAGGATACAGATGTTAGATTTGTACTCTTAAAGCCTGCAAGACAAATCGGTTCCTCTCTGAGTATGTAACAATAGGCCTACAAAGGTGACTGTTAACTTACAACAAGATGGCAATATTGTAGAAGTTTATTAGTATAAATTAATTTTAAAAGGACATAAACATACCTGCTCTGTCATCCAAGGTCTAACTGGCATTGTAATTTATTTTCATAATGAATCATTACATAATTTAGTCAGTTATTACTAAATTGAAACCCATCATCCTAAAAACCCATTAAAATGAATATGACAAATTCTGTGTTAATCTACAAATTTCTGTTATGATGGAATTTTATTATAGGGAACTTACCAGTGCATCATAATGTGGTTCAAATCTGCCACCAATCCCATAATTTTGAACCTGAAAAAAAAACTTGCATCTCTCATCCATCACTATTGAAATGAAAATTTCCAATTAAAACTGAACTGTTAATACTCCAATATGTCACAAGAAAAATACATGTTTAATGCACTTCGTGATAAATCTGGTGAATTTGATTTTATAATAAATATCAGACCTCCAAAGGTTACTGTGTGTCACTCTTTGGCAACAGATAATATTAGCAAATGAATTCTGCCTTTATTTGCTTGTTTATTTAGGTAGTGCGCAAAGTATGTCCAAGTTATCTGCAAGACACGGCTGGCAGTAAAGAAAACATATGCTGCTTGTGCATGATCATGTTTCTTTCTCATAATGTGACGTACAAGCAGTGATTCAGCTGTTTCCATGGAGAGTCCAGTAGCGTCTGCAATCCTCTGACTGACACGAGTAGCCACAGGGTTATCTTGTAGAAAAACCCTGAAAATATAGTGATCATTTTTCTTTGCATAATAAGGATGTAACCAAAATTATTTTATAATAAAAGAGAAAAATTATTTACTTAACATCTTGTAAGATTGTCATTTTTAATTTTAGTATCCCTTTAATTTATTAAAAATGTACTAAACCTTTGAGAAACACGGTCTTGTGAGGCTGTATCCCATCTATCTTGATAAACCTCTGATCTAGAAAGCTAGGTCACAAATAGAACCATCAAATACAAATTGATGAATTGTAAATACTGTATGGACAAAAGTATGTAAACACCCAAATGCCACATCAATTTCAAAATCGTTAGCATTAGCAGCAGTTTCCACTTTTGTGGGTATGTCTTCCTCTAGAACATGGCTGTGGAGAGTTTTGTTCCTATTCAGACAAGAGCATCAGTGTGGCAGGCACACATTTTGGATGATGTTGGGCAGGCATTTAGGGCTCCGCTCCAATTTATCTCAAAGGTGCTCCGCGGGGTTCAAGTCTGGACTTTGTAAATGCCAGCCAAGCTCTGGCACTCACAAAAAGCAGTAAATCATTTCTATATGGACCTCAGAAGGAGAAAAAAAGGGCCATCCCTTTTGTGGGGAGCACACAATTCTCTACAATAGATATTTAAATTTGTAAATATTACAATTGCCATCACACGTGGGCTTCTGAAATTATAACTGAGAGAATGTGACAGCTGGTATTTGAGTATTCTGTTAATGTTTTCAAACCCTACCAAAAGTAGAGAAAGGCCTATATATACAGAAAATAAATAGCTATATTTTGGGAGCATCATATCAAAAATGTGAAAACCACCAGTCTAGAATGTAAGTCAGCTTGTCTTCACCGTAATTAAGGATGTCCACATACTTTTCCCCAATGAATAGTATAATAAAAACATCATCAACACAATATTCTCAAAATAACAACAACAATGAAATATTTTAGTGTTATTTTTGTATGTGTATGTGTGTTAGATATTCACTAGAGGTCTGGAGATATTCTTCAGGATCTCTATCTCTCTGTCTGAAATAATGTCATGATATCTGATGATTCGAGGCTCGTCCCACTCCACTTCCTCTTTCACTGGTGGATACATCAGTCTGGGGTTTCCTCCACCTGTGCTGTACCTACAGAACAGCGCCCTCTGCATCTTGGAGGTCTGATTTGATCAAATACAATCAACTTCCAATCAATACACAAAGAATAACATCAACGGTTTAACATTTCATGTCAAATAATAATTTCAATTTGAGACATCGCACTTGCCCTCTTGTCAAGCTCTCCTCTGCACAATTTCTCATAGCTTCTTGACTCTTTGTTCAGTGTGAATATGTCAGGGTTAGATTTTCTCTGGAAGCGAAGGAGTCTGTTCAGCTGATCTCTGACTTCATAATCAGTTGGATCTGAGGCAAATGTTTATGAATCAAAGATTTTTATATCTGGCATAAAATATACAAATTTAGTATTAATATTGTTAATATTAACTTAAGGTCACCATGGCCTCACCAAGATTTAAAAGCTGTTTGTTGAAGTAGATTGCCACAGGTAGGCTGCCGAAATGATAGGCTGAGGAAATAACATAAAGTAACAACTCTTTCTCAGTAGTGGTTGAATATTCTGTTAATTTGTCCAGACTGTACCAAAACCAGAGAAATGCATGCTGGAATTTGTCTTCGTTATAAGCGACCAACCCCACATGGTAAGCTTCGTCTGCACTTAACAACATTTCTGTGAAATCAAAACAGATCAAAGAAAAAAAATGAAATTCTTACAGTGAAACTGCATTGGTGCACAACTGTAGACAGTTCACCTTTCATTAAGTCTTCTGGATAGAGTTTGTAGATCTCTTGCAGTCTGATCAGCCCTGAAGCAGCACCATCCAAGTCCTTCAGCTGCGGGATCTCTAGGAGCTCCAACTCATCCTGGTACTCGTTGCATTGATGAAAACTTGGTTGAATGTGTTTTATGATATTTATTAATTCATTTCTCAGTTGTCTGAGGAGTTTGTAAGCTGCCACAGGGTCTCTTGTGATTTCCTCAGGGTCCACAGGGTCGGAGAATGAAAGCAGAAGATCCAGATAAACACTGTTCATCAAAAGTTTGTTTAAAAAAAATAATCACATAATCCTAGATTTAACACCAGATATATATATATATATATAGTACTGTATAGGGAAGTGTTTTCACCTCTTCATCGCCTCTACATTCTTCTCTTCAGCATCAATATACTGACTGAAGCTCAACAGTAGGTCTTTTTTCTTCTCAATAAGCTGTGCAATTTGATCTACAGTGTTAAACAATCTGCATTTAAATATCAAAAAACCTTTGATATGTATTTATTTTTTTCATTAGAGGCATAATGAAAAAGGTTTATTAAGTAAGCAGCCAAAGAATTTTAATCAAAAATGTTAACCTCTACATAGGTATAATGTTTTTTATGAGTGCATCAAATACGGCGGGACTGTTTTACTATTTGTTCAATTATTTTGGTTAAAAGTCTCACAAATTACATATAATTAACTTGTCATGGCAACAGTGTAAACATTACAGGACAAAAACACTATAACAATAAATCAATAATAAATAAAAATAACTTATAAAACAAATAGAGTTGACATTGAATTGAAATATAATTAGTAACCTGTTGATGAGAAGAATTCATGCCCAGCAGTACAGACAGTCCAAAAACAGACCACAAATGTCAGTTGCCTCACAACCATTATCAAACCTTCAGTATTGCGAAACACAACTTCAGTATGTGTATCTTGAAGTCAAATTGAGCTTAAATATAGACCATTTATATATGGCCATTTACCTTTTCAGCACCTGTATCTTTGTCAATTTGATAGTTTCGTGGTATACTATTTGATAAAAACCAAAAGCAAAACTTTAAATCAGCAAGCTCTCACGTGTCGACAAGCTGGTTGTGCGAACAAGGAAGTATAGACGCAGGATCTAATCTTTTACTGTCAAATTAAAAAACACACAGGAGCACTGGAGTACAAAGTCTCCGCAATCTAACAACAACCACAGCAAATCAACACAACACAGACAAGAACAAACTACAATTTTAAACTGAGTGCTTTAAAAACACATTTGCTAATCAGTTAACAAATGAGTAACTATGTAAACAAACAGGGCATGATAGTAACTAAGACAACCAAATAAAAGTAGCTAATCAAAGATGAAACACATAATCAACACAAAAGTCCTCAAAACAAAACATGACAGTCATGACATATCCCAATATTTGTTTCTTTTATGTAATGAATTACTTTGCTAACAATGGAATTTCATGTTGCACAATTTGAGATCACAAAGAGTGTAATAATGATAGAAACGGCGATAAATCCTTGTACTGTATATTATAAACTATCATGGCCTGTTCTAATGTTGCACTGTTCAAACATTACTGGCATAGTGTCATTTTTGTTGTTTTGCTGCAGGATGCTGTGTCAACAATCACGCCACATTACATGGAAGTCTGATTTGTTACCAATGCAGAAATTAAAAGTAAAATGAATGATTACATCATTAT
Organism: Carassius carassius; assembly: GCF_963082965.1. Taxonomy (NCBI): domain Eukaryota; kingdom Metazoa; phylum Chordata; class Actinopteri; order Cypriniformes; family Cyprinidae; genus Carassius; species Carassius carassius. Next base: position 6,545,638 of record NC_081766.1, read on the forward strand.
ATTTTATGTGTGTTACTGAGCTCAAGCTTAATGTTTAGAGGCAGTCACTGTTTGTATTAGATGTGATTATGCACAATTCCTAAAAGTTAGTCCAGTTACCGTATAACAACTGAAGTAGTACATTCATAATCTGTGGGTGTATTATGTGTAAGTCATGTGCATGCATGAAGGCAATGAAGCATGCTGACAGCCTTGTTTTTCAGGTTGACACACACACACACACACACACACACACACACACACACACACACACACACACACACACACACATATTATGCTAAAATATTTTTATTATAGTATATAACACAGTTATTAGTAATACAACTGGCAACTTTTTATCCATAAACAGTTTTTTTTTATATTCTTTGCACTTTTTTAGTGTATGTTGATGCAGTAAGCATACAATATTGTATTTCAAAACATCAAGCCAAAGTACAGGGCAAATTAAATAAAGTGTATAATCCTATAAAACTGCAAACCTGAAAAAAAGTTTTTTCAAAGTTTTTTACACGGTAAAAAACTGACAGGAATTTACAGGATTAAAGAGTATTATTTTATTTAGAGTAAAACACAATGCATGCTGGGTCATTTTCTTACAAATGACTGTGAATGAGCAGCAGCATGATGCTCACATCACATATTTACTCTTGTTTTACTGTGAATTCACATTATGAAGTTGTCTTTAACTGTTTCACTGTTAAAAAGTGGTTGAGAAATGTTGTTACTGTTTACTGCTGTAATTGTTTTGAAGTCACCGAAATGGTGATTAGTATTTGTTTGGGACCTTGGACCTTGTGTATATTCAAATATCTGATAGTCATGTCAGAAGTGTGACAAATTAAAACATTTGTCAAAATGAATAAGAAATAAGCTAATTGCCTGACTTTAAATTAGTTGAAATACTCCCAAGTATCCATTTATTATCTACTGAAAAGACACCGGAAAAAAATTAGTTCAATGTCATATGGAATTAATTGAAAATGTTCTACAATATTTATCAATATTTATAAATTCACTTCTCAGTCTCCTGAGGAGTTTGTAAGCTGCCACAAGGGTCTCTCAGATTCAGAGTATGAAAGCAGAAGATTCAGAAGAGCTCTGGATTGAAGACGGGGTTCATCAAGGTTTTAGTGTTAAGAAAAATAAATAACATAATCCTTGATCTGAAAACACAATATTGTAAGTGCTGTTGAATGAAATGCTTTTTCATAAAAAAACAACAACAACAGCATGAATCTTGCTTCCACCTCTACATCTCCACATCATTTTTGTCAGCATCAATGCACTGATTTAAGCTCACGAGAAGGTATTTTTTCTTCTCAAAAAGCTGTGCAATTTGATCTATAAACAATCTACACTTAATTCCACCATGAAGGAAGTCTCACAAATGAATCGCTACATCCAATCAACTTGTCATGGCAACAGCATAAATATATTACTTAGTGGATGACACTATTACATTAAATTATTAACAATTAAAAACAAATAAAATGTAATTAATTGACATTGAATTGAACTATAGTTTAGAACCTGTTAATGAGAAGAATTAATGCTCAAAGACAGTCCAATTAGACAGCACAAATGTCAGTTCCTTTCTAGCCATTATCAGATTCTTTGAGCTTAAATACAGACCATTTATATGCATTACATGGATGTCTTACACATTATAAGTGTCAAAAAAAAGAAAAAAGTTTCAGACTTTACATACGTACAAACATACAGTACAAACACTGCCAGCCCAACACATTACAAAACTAAACTATACATGTAAAATTCAGCTTTATATACAACGACAGAGAACACAGTGTCTCATTTACATGAATGACTCCTTACTGAATGCTAGAATTGATCCGATCAGGTATTGCGATTATCCATTGATTATACCTTGCTTAAACTTTATTTTAATCTATTGAATTTACTGTGCTTTTTATTGTACATTGCAATTATTATAAATATTACTAGAACCTGGAGAGTAGTAAATCACTGTTAAAATTAATACAATAGTAGCTATCTGTGTTACAGATATATTCAAAACTTACATGATACATAATTAATATAACAGATACTTCTATAGTACAGATACACTTTATATGATTTCTCCATGGTCTGTGTCTTTCACTCCCAGTATGACAAAGAACAGGGTCTCCTGAACTCTTGTCCAAACACATGGATCCATTTATTAGCCACTGAAAAGACCCAATATATTTATGAAATGCAGACATTTTAACATAGATTTATTATACATTATAGAAGATACCAAGATGATTACAATATCTTTAAAAACCTACCCCACTTGTTACCCCTTAACACAGGGCATCCAGCATGTTTTGTATGCAAATCTACATTTCCATTCTTGCGGAGGTTGTACCAAAACACGGCTGAACCCTTAAGCAGTAGAGAGCAGATGCATGAATTTTCCTTAAATCATTATAATAAACTTTATAGATCAGTGATTTGATTGTTTACCTTTTTTGGTTTCAATACAACGCCAACTTCAGGGAACACAGTGGCGCCCCCTATCTCCACATCACTCATCTACAGCAAGAGCATATCATTTATTGCTCATAAGGATTGTACAATACAGGTTAGGATGACCTTATAAAGTAACTTATAATGTTTACAATGGAATTTAGAGGGCTAAACTTACATAAATTAAGAACGTAGCAATCCTTCCATTCTCAGCAATCTGTGAGATCAAAAAATTAAATTATCTTTCAATGATATGATTGGTTTAATAAGTTATCAATCTCTCTATGAAAACAGAATTGAGCTATTCAGTTTGAAAGCCTAAAAGAGAGCCATGAGTTCTCTCTGGGTTAAGGAAATGTGAAAGTCATTATTCAACTGTAACATTTTTAATCAACAACATAAAAGACACAGTCAAAACCTTAAAGGTGAATTTAAACATGTAAGAGAAAAAAGAACAGTTTTGGTGCAATTGGAAAGTCTCATTAAGTAACGATAACCACATGATAATTTAACTCATTAGAGAAGGCAAATACTGTGTTGGCTTTATCTTACCAATTCATCATAATGTGGTTCATATCTGCCTCCAATCCCATAATTCTGAACCTGAAAAAATTCTCCTCAGTTGAAATGAAAAATTCATGTAAAACAACACTTAATATTTCACAAGGTAAACACATGTTAATCTGCTGAAGATATTGTTGTTCACTGAAGTTTGATAATTGAGGTTAATATAACATTACTAAATAAAAATATAATATCAGTCCTCAAACCTATTATGCTCTTTGGCAATAACTACAAAAAGCAGACTAAACCAAATAACATGCTTTGCAAAGCTTTGTTAAACTATAGTTATCCTTAAAAGAGAGATGCTGTCTGCACATCAACAGGTGATTTCTTTCTTACTGTGACCGTACAAATAGGCTTTCAGCTGATTTCTTGGAGAGTCCTGTGATGTTTTCTATCCGCTGGCTGATACGAGCAACCACAATATTGTCTTCCATCAGAAAAACACTAAATACAAGGAATTATTTTTCAGTAACACTCCACAAGAAGATTTAATATGTTGTTATCAAAATGAAGGCTACTGTAAAGTCTTTCCATTTGTCTTCCAATAATAAGTGTGAAGAAATAATATAAGTACTATAAATTAACAGAATTATAATGTAAATGCTAATTTTGAGTGAACATAATAGGTGAAAAATAAGATTTTTTATCACCCTTGAGAAGTACGATCCTTCGACACTCCCCCTGAAGTCAAGGACCTAGAAAGCTACAGTAGGCAGAAAAATGTAAACAGAAAATCAAATATAAAGATGTAAATCGTCGTCAAAAGTATTATAAAGATATTTGATAACAATAATAATGATGACACATATTTTATTGATTTATGTGTGTGTGCGTATTCACCAGAGGTCTAGAGATATTCTTCAGGATCTCTATCTCTCTGTCTGACATAATGTCATGATATCTGATGATTCGAGGCTCGTCCCACTCCACTTCCTCTTTCACTGGTGGGTATATCAGTCTGGGGTTTCCTCCACCTGTGCTGTACCTACAGGACAGCGCCCTCTGCCTCTTGGAGGTCTGATTTGATCAAATATGATTAACATCCAATCAATACACAAAGATTTATATTGATGGTGTCAAATAATGATTTCAATTTGAGAAGTAGCTCTTGCCCTCTCATCGACCTCTCCTCTGCACAGTGTCTCATATTTACTTGACTTTTTGTTCAGTGTGAATATGTCAGGGTTTGACGATCTCTGGAATTACGATCTCTTCTAAATCTCTCAGATTTAGAAGCTGTTGGCCGAAGTAGATTGCCACAGGTAGGCTGCCAAAATGATAGGCAGATAAACTTAGGTAGAGGAGCAACTTTTCCTTAGTAGTATTTGAGTATTGTGTTAAGCTGTCCACACTGTACAGAAACCAGTGAAAAGCATGCTGGAATTTGTCCTCGTTATAAGCGACCAACCCCACATGGTAGGCTTCATCTGCATTTAGAGCCATTTCTGTGAAATATTAAATTAAAGCATCAATCTGATTGGTACTTGGAATGAAAAAGTAAAACTCTCAAAGTGAAACCGCATTGGTGCAAACATTTCACCCTTCATGATATTGTGTGGGTAGAGTTTGTAGATCTCTTGCAGTCGGATCAGTCCTGAAGCGGCACCATCCAAGTCCTCTGACTGTGGGATCTGTGCATATTTCAGCACTGTCTGATACACTACAAGATTTTCACATAAGAGAACAGATCCATGAGCAACCACACTGAAAAAGTTTAATAAAATAGCTTCAAAGCATTTCACTCTTTTATTACCGTATTTGCTGGACTATAAGTCGCACTTTTTTTCATAGTTTGGCTGGTCCTGCGACTTATAGTGCGGTGCGACTTATTTATGTTTTTTCCTCGTCATGGCGTATTTTTGGACTGATGCGACTTATACTCAGATGCGACTTATAGCCAGAAAATACAGTAACAGTTTTCTCCACATTTTTATTTCTAGAAATAAACTACAACTACATTTCACTTTATAGAATTCGATAATATCTCACATTGATAAAGACTCCGTTGAGTGTAATCTACAATGTTTATCCATTCTGTCCTCACTCGTCTGATGAGTTTATAAGCTGCCACAGGGTCTTTGATTTTCTCAGGGTCATCAGGGTCTAAGTATGAGCCCAGCTGAAGCAGCAGAAGAAGCCTGGATTGAAAATAAAAGTTCAAATCAAAAACTTCTAAAACCAAATATAAGTTAAATATCCACAATTATTGTCCTATACTATGTTATTGCTGTCAACTGAAAAGCTTGTTTATGTTTAGATAGGAAGTTTTCACCTTTTCATTATCTTTACATTTTCTTCTTCAGCATCAATGTACAATCTGAAGGTCTTCAGAAGGAATTCCTCTTCGTTAAAAAGTTCTGAAATTTTATCTATAAAACAATTACATCTGCACTTAACTGTTGTTCATTATTATTTATTTATTTCAAATAAATGGTGGAATAATAAAAAACAGTTCATTCATTAGGTAAGAAGAGAAAGATAATAACTGTTTAATCATTAATGAAATCAATAATTAAAAAAGTGAAAATTTTATTGTACATTTGATTATAGTCATAAGTGTCTCACAATAAAGCAAGTAGCCTACATAAGAGAAATATGAACAAAACAGTAAAATAACAAAAAAAGAATATACCCAAATTAAAGAATTGATATTGTATCCAAATACAAACAATAATATACCTGTTGAAGTAAAGAATTCAACCTCAGTAGTACAGACAATCCAAGAGCACACCACAATAATAAATGTCAGTTCTTTTACAGCCATTATCAGACCTTCAATATCTCAAAACACAACCAAAATCTGTGTACTGTACGTTTCTAAAGGAGCTAGTGGAGCTTAAATACAGACTGTTTACACCTCCTTTTAAAGACCCACCTGTATTACATCAGCTGCCTGCATTGTCCAGTTTCCCAGTACAGCAATCAAAGATTTATGAAACGAAAGTGAAAATTAACATGAGTGAGCTCCTGTGAAGTATAATGCTTTAAAAATAGTATTTCATTTCTTGTACATATTAAATACTAGACCAACGTTGTTTCTGTTCAATCACCTGTTTTAAAATCATTTAACACTGCATACTCAGGGGAATATATAATTTCTACTTTGAACTTTTTCTATTTGTCCTTTGATTACAATCTTTTCTGTGTTTGCTGTGCAATCATATTTTAGGCTTACTTGAAATTAGCTACTTTACGAAAAGTCTGTAGGAACGAGACCGCCCAGTTCTTTTAAAGCAGGAATATGTTTCACAACCAACCACCCCACCCCCATATCATCACACTGTCAGGTTGACATATCAACAGTGTTAAAAGATAAATATATTTCACCTTGCAGTCTTGTCTAGAAGTGGTGTGCACAGTGGTCAGTTTTCTAGTGCCTTATTCATGGGTTTCAGTCACGTGACTTTTTTGTTTCGGCCGCCATCCGTAGGATTTTGCATATCCTCTCCTTGCTTATCGATGGTAAACAATGTTTTCTTTTTTTTTTATAAAAGATACTTTAGGATTAGATCCTAATTTAAACGGTCAAGCGAACTGCTGACTCCACTAAAGTCTTGTGAAAACTTACCAATTTGACGTTTGCTGATAGGCTATTTACATCTAACTCTACCTCACACAATCCCTCTCCTTACACTCGTGTCACTTTCAGTAAAATTTTCACCTGCTAGAGATTTGTCCATCGGCCCGGATCCATCTGCCACACCCGGCCTGGATGCCTGTGTACTCACTTTCAGATTCTGGGCCGAATCAACCTGACCTGATGGGACAGACTGCCTCATCCAAGCCGGACTCGGCCTGTTACGCAGCATGCCAGACTTTGCCCAGTTTCATTTCTATATCTACTGTAGGCTACTGCTCATTGATATTTCCTAGACAAAATGTTTACTTTCTTTTTAAATATATAGATAACATGACGTAATTAATCTATAAACATCTCATTATGGAAAAACATTTTTAATCATTTAACTAGCTTTACCAAGCTGGCATGAGGAAAATTTATTTACAAAACCATGCAATTACAGCAAAAAACTGCAATTATACAATTAGTGTAGACAAGATATTTAACACATTTTGTAAAATTACCCATGCATGAGACATGAGACAATGAGACATTTATATGTATACTTGAACTGTAACATTGAATAAAGGTTAAAACATTAAAGATTTTAAAAGTTTTGGAATTAAAAAATTTGTACATGGTAAAATAGTTTAAATAATTATTATCTAACTGTTACTATGAATAATTTTTAAAGGTAATCAGTGAATACTGTTCTTGGTTGTTGCTCATTGTGCAGCATGTCTTTCCGCATCTAAGTGAGTTCTTTGCTTGGGAGCTTTCATTTCTGCACATGTAACGAGCATTTAATGCACAAGCATCTATTACTAAGGTCTAACTGAATGAAATTATATTGTATTATAGCACATGTTGTTTGAAAGACTATTTACTTGTTTTTATTTACCCATTTAATTCTAGCATTACATGGCTGTGTCCATGATTGAAACTTAAAGGGTGTATCATCCTAATTAAAGAGATAGTTTACCCAAAAATGTAAATCATTTGCTCCCTTTATGTCGTCTACATGTGACAAACCTGTTGGTTTTGATTACCAGCATTCTTCAAAGTATCTTCTTTTGAGTTCTGCAGAAAAACTAAAGTCAGGGGTTTGAAAATAAATGAAAGGAAATTGATGTAAAAATGTAAATGATGACATAATTCTGGGTTAATTAGAGGGTTATACTTTTAAGTAAATTAGTAGAAAGAGTTTTCACTAGTCATCACAATGAAGAAAAATAACAGTGAATGCCACAATAAAATGCTTGAAAAATACACCTTCAATAGATCCATAGCTTCCTGTTGGTTAGTTTGTCTCTTCAGTTAAGATTCCCCCCAATTGTTGCAGAAAACATTGTATTACATAGTATAACCATGGCAGTGCAGACGTTTACTTGAACTTACTTTCTCATCGACTTTCAAATGTTCCTCCTCGGTAGTCCATTTAAACAAGTATAAATGAAGATGATGTCCACTGCTTGGTGTTCACAGGTGTCTGTGGAGAAATGTCTGCCATTTCTTCTGCGATGACACTTCTCTTGGTTACTGCAAAACATAGGTTAAAAGACATTTGTGGAACATTTAAAAGAAATGTTCAGTTATTGCTGTATGTTTCTACATGCAAAGTGAAATAGCAATACAACTGTAAATCTGTTATTTGTTGTAGTCAGTTACATGCGTTTTGGTAGTGGTGAGCACCTATAAGTCTGCATACATAGCAACTGTAAAAGGAAGACATAGCTACTGCAAATGATCTCAGACATAATGATGCATATAAAGTAGAGTTACACTGTCATAGTAAAAATCACTGCAACTAGCTTTTATATTTAGTTCACTGAGATTATTTGAAAAGAAAGTTCTTCTATAGAATTATAATACTAATAGTAAAAAAACAAATCCTCTTATAGAAGTAATTACATTCAGTTAAAATCATAAAATAAAAATCTAAAACTACAAACGGCAAAAAAAAATAATGTTATGCACTGGACCGTCATCCTCCTCCTCTTCCTCATCTGTTTGTTTGCAGATTGGAGTGTTTAATGCAGTGTAAATATTCTAAACTCACATAACTGTACTTACATCAAAGATAAAGATTTATTAGCTTTAGGTGGAGCATAACGAAAGTTTTCTCGCACATGGATTTAACCTTTTGCAAGTTTCATTATGAACTTGCTAACTAAAATACTAAAATGTCAACAACAACAACAAAAAAAATCTATGCTTACGAGAAATATTTTTTCATAAAAATCCCATACATCCACATCTCTTGGTAAATAATACATTGTGATTTGCTGTCATCAAAGCCCAGAGCACAGCTCTCACCTACAAATGATGGCTGAATGAAACTTACACTGTAACAAATTAAAAAGAAAAATAATCCAGTTATCTTTAATTAATCTGTCATTCAAAATATTGTTGAGTGTAATGCAGAAACTAAAATTTAAAGTATATCATGTGTTGTTTATCCATCATGTCTCAGTCATGCTTGAAGACACTAAAGTATGTGGACAATCTTGTTTTCTACTTGCGGGGTTCATCTAACCTTCCAGTTTAAGACTGAACAGGGAGGGATACAGAATATATCTCATACCACAGTAACCGTAGACACTCCCACTGGAACTAAACACAAACAATCAAATATCATTCTGATTCCAGCACTTCCTGATGGTAAAAAAAAGAAACAATATCCATATATCATGCCATGATTGTGATGAATAAATAAATTAAAATATAATAATAATAATAATAATAAATAAATAAAGATTATTATGCGTGATTTATAAGCTTATTTCCTCATGGGGACCAAAAATATCCCCACACGGTCAAGTAACAGAAACAAAAGAAGGAAAAGGCTGAGAAACAATGACTTAGAAGGAATCTAAATCCATGCATATTATTTTAGTGGCAGTATGAGCATGTAAATACACCGAATTTGAGTAAACAATTTGAGAAATTGTTCCTAGCGATACACTATAGCAATTCGGTACCTCCAATCCAACAGGCGGCACTAAAATGCTTTTGTACTGAATAAACTCCGTTGTTTCTGTCGTCTGCGGGAACGACGTCACTTTGGCGCCGAATTATACAGAGTTAAGCGCGCCGAAGAAAACATTGGTGCTTCAAAAATTTTAATAACGCTCCAAAATATATATTAAGAATATATTCCGGATTTACTCCGTATCTGCAGTGCAAGACCCCAACAATGCAGCGAAGCATAGCGTGAGTTTGTCCATTCATTTGTTTTTTCATCCGTGATGTTGACCACAGAATATTGCATGAACTGCAGCGTCTGATTCTGATACAAGACCGTGTTTAACCTACACCAAACTAACTTACTAAGTCCCTCGCCCCCTTTTTATCCTTAAATTGTATTTCTTTAAATGATAATTTATAAAACAGTATCAACCTGAGTGAGCTAATTTGTCTTTCGTAAACTCGTTGTTTTCCGCCCATAGAGCATTTTTTCAGCCAATGAAAAGCAAGGAAAAGAGTGATGGACAGCTCAAAGCAAAAACTGAGTGAGTGATATTTTAGAGATGTTTACCGAGTTAATCATTGTTTAATTAAATATATTTTTGTATTTTATTTTGGACAATGTTTTAGAAACGTAAATGCAGCTATTTGTCTTGATTCTTTGGTAACAATGAGTTGGAGGAGTATGAAGACAGATAAGCAATGTTAAACTGTTATATAATAATGTTGAATAACATTTTTTGTTTTCTCCTGCTGCTCAGACCTGTAAAAAGTCCCCTCAAAATTCAGAATGGCGTGCAGGAAAATTATTCACCCGTAAAGAAAGTGCATAAACGCAGTCGAGCAATCATAGAAAGCGATGATGAAGATCAGCCAATAGTAAAAGAGCAGGTGCCAAAAGACAGTGAAGTTCAAACAGCAAAGCCAGAGAAGGTAAGAATTGAGTAATCATGAGCATCAACTATAACAACATATCAGTATTGTGGTTAATGATTTTGATTCTATGTCTTACTACGCTAAACACACACAATTCTGTTATTACAAAGGCTGTTTCCACTGTATCTCCAAAAACTCCCATAACCCCAACGACTCCTGTCATGTCGGGTACCTCTGTTGCCGTGGTAACCCCTGCTTCCTCAGGTACTCCAGCAACTCCGACATCGACATCCCCGTCAGGCATTCCCAAACGCAAGACTGGTCCGTATCACTCTCTTCTTTTCACATTCCTTCTTGTACATCTAATCATTTATTGTTTCTTTAATTCTTCTTAATACTCCAAAATACATTTCCAGCAGTCTTTTATGTGAACCGGCAAATTCATTCTAAACCTGTTTTTTTTTTTACAGATTTTTAAAAGTTAGACATAATATGGTAGAAAGCTTTGCTCATGAGTTTTGTTTTTTAAACATCAGTCTTTTACGGCCCTTTTGATATGAAATAGAGAAAATATGGAGCTCACACATCTTTTATTTTTATTAAATGGCCCAAACTGAGCAAAAAGTAAGATGAAATCTTTTTATAACAGTATGAAAGATTTTCATAAACTATGCTAAAAAAGTCATATCAATTTATAAATCATCAATTGTCACTCAATATGTCTTAGTAAGTCAATATTTTTTAGCTTTTTTATGATCAGAGCTTTGTAGATGTCATTGTGGGGACAAAATATAATGTAGTGCAACACAATGATGACTGAGAAATGTACAAATAAAAAATGTATTAATTACATTATATTATAATATATTTGATATGTTTAACATGAAACATGAAAAAAAAAAATTATTAGGAAAACCAAAGTTCAGTCCAGTAAGTGTTAATCTTTAAATATTACTAACAGCATAAAAGTTATTCTTGTTTACTTAAAAAATTCACATCGAAAAGACACGTGAACCACAACCAGAAGGTGGACATTTTATAATTATACTAAAAGGTCTTTTACAGTAAATTATAAATCAGATGACAGAAGGCATGAAGTAGATTGTGTACCACAGGTTTTTCAGCAGAGTTTATGTATTAAATATGAGACAGTAGGCTTCATAGGGTTAAAATCCCTCTCCCATTCTCTAGCTCGCAAGCAATTCCCCAAGAGGAAGCTGGAAAGCAGAAGTGATGAAGAGGGGACAAAAGAGGAGGATAAGGATCTCGATAGAGCGCAGGAGAGTAAGAGAGCGCGAGTGGAGTCTTCACCTGGAAATACAGGTGAGATGAGCTGATCTCTGTGCACAGGTATCTCCTTTCCAATATCTTCATAAGTTTCTCATTGTTTCTTCTCTTTCTCTCTTCAACTCAGACAATGAGATGATGGAGGTGGAAGAGAAGAGCATTGATGGAAAGACTGCTGTGGAGGAACAGAGAGAGGAGGATGTAGCAAAAACATCTGTAGTTGAGGACGAGGCAAACAATGAGATGAACAAAAAGGACAAAAGTGACATAAAACAGGAGAAAAAGATAAATGGAGAAAATGGGAGGAAGGAAAAAATAGAGGACAAGAAAGAGAAGGAAGATAGCAGTCCTGAACGAGTGGTTAAAAAAGAAAAAAACACAGAAGAGAAAGGGGGATCAGCCAAAAAGAAACCCATCAGCAGCTTTTTTGGTAAACTTTCTGTCCTTTTCTTCCATCTTTTTAATTAAAGGGATAGTTCACTTCAAAGTGAACATTGTCATTATTTCCTTTCCCTCATGACCCCCCAAACCCGTATGATTAGTGAAACAATTTTCATTTTTAGTAGTGGTTGACTGATGTTGTTTTTTGCAGCTGATATCTTGGAAAGCGCCGGTATAAAAACTATATAATTTTTTAAACATTTTAATCAATATTTAAGAAATTTTAAGTAAAAAAATTAGTATAGTTTATATAGTTTATTAATAGTTTAATAACTATACACTATATAGTTTAATAGTTTAATGTGTAAAATGTGACAAAGTATTTTCACAAATAAATTAATTTTTAATAAAAATATAATTAAAAAGGAAGTAAACACTAACCAACAGTGCACTTGGTATTCTGGAAAGTTTGTGTTTATTGTGTACACATCGGCAAAGCAAAAAAACATATTGGCCAATGCCGATATTTGCAAAATGCCAAATATCTGCCGATATATCTATCGCCCCTTGGTGATATACTGTATTGGTCAACCACTAATATATATATATTTTTTTTAACTCTTTATATAACTTACAATCTCTTGTAGCTCCCAGAAAGGCAGCTGTAAAACTGGAAAAAGAGGAGCGAAATGAGGGAGAAAAAAAGAAGAATGGAGAGATCTCTGATGCTGTTGAACAGAAAGAGAAGAAAAGGTTAAAGTCAAAAAATATTCAAATATTAAACTGACTTGGAGCATTTAACTTAAGAAATATAATTGTTTGTTTGAAAGAGACCATTTTTTTGTGACTCCTTTTAAAATGAGCTTTATTTTTTTGACAGTGAAAAGGGGATGGATTCTGCAGTCCAGAGCCAGTATGATCCCTCCAGAGCACATTACAATCCCGTCGACCACGCCTGCTGGAGGAAGGGCCAAAAGTAAAGCCTGCTTTTTATTCGTTTATTAGCATGAATGAGTCCAAAAAACAGAGCTAGAGCAGCATTTGTGCACACATGATCTCATCTTCCTAAAGTTAATGGCTTTTGGTAAAATTCCTAAATTAAGTCATTAGCAACGTTTTTTTTTTTTCTTTTAAAGCTTTTACATGTCTTAAAAATGTGTTTGCATACGAGTGGCTAACTTATCAAAGACATTGAATATCAGCAGGGTGAACAGGAAAACCCATCTAATCACTAGTCTGGTTGTGTTTGTACTCAAAAAGCTTAATACAATTGCAAAATCTTACTAATGCAATACAATTAGCTTGAAACGTTTTCTGTGGAAGTTCATTGTTGTTTGTTTTATTTATCTCTCTCTAAGAGTGCCATATTTGGCTGTTGCTCGCACCTTTGAGAAGATTGAAGAGGATTCGGGCAGGTATGAAGTAGAATTATCCTGTGTGTGATATATATATATATATATATATATATAGTGTGAGTGTGTTTCTCTTACATCTATTTAAGTTTTAAAATAGGTGTATGTGTCTGTAGCAGTTAAAATTCAATAAAATTAAATTTGTTTTAGGCTGAAGAACATTGAAACGCTTTCCAACTTTCTGCGATCTGTAATTCTTCTCTCTCCCGGTGAGTGTGTGTACTTAACTCATTGAGTTTAAATAGGTTATTATTAATTATTTATGCCAGACAGGGATTGTTTTTCTTTCTTTTTGTCTGAGTAGTGAAAATGTGAACAGATGAATGCCTCTGTTAGAAAAGCTGATTGAAGAAAAGACTTTGACTTTATCTAGCATACATTCAGAATGTCTAAGCGTCACTGTTTCCATTTGTTCAATCCTCTGTTTGTTTAGATGACCTGCTATGCTGTGTGTACCTGTGTCTGAATCAGCTCGGTCCTGCATATCAGGGTCTGGAGCTGGGTGTTGGGGAGACCGTCCTGATGAAAGCCGTCGCTCAAGCAACTGGTAAATATATTTGTGTTTTACCTAATGTCATTCACCATTCTCCTAGCCGACCCCTTTACTGTTAACATCTCTTTCCAGGGCGACAACTGGACAAAATCAAGGCGGAGGCTCAGGAGAAAGGTGACCTGGGATTGGTTGCTGAAAGTTCCCGCAGCAACCAGAGAATGATGTTTGCACCGGCCAATCTGACAGCAGGGGGCGTTTTCAACAAACTGAAAGAGATCGCTAACATGAGTGGAAACTCTGTGAGTACAAATACAGTAATAGTGATATTGTGAACTAGTGTTGTCAAAAGACCCGGTACTTCGGTACCAAGTCGGTACTAAAAGAATTTAAATGTGACGGTACCAGGTTTCTTTAAGTACCGGTAATACCGAGGTCCCGTTCAAACCCGGTTCAGCGCTATGATTTCCGCGAAGCAGAAAACGAGGACGGAATCTCAAAATCCAGTCATAAAAATGAAACTTGCATTTTAATATGGACAGTCATGGAATTTGTCAAAGTTAGCATAAATTAATCAAATCAAATCTCCATATGGACCAGTATCTGTAAATGTTAAGCCGCAAAAGTTGTTTGAAATATGAATCTGTGTTCTGCGCGTCTCTGTGTGAATTAATGAATGACAGAGACGTGCGGGTTTGTTTACTACATAGACTGAAGCGCATGACGCTTGCATTAATTTCGGCATCTGAGCTTCAGAGTTCTCTCTCCATCAAGCGATCTGAACTTTTCAGTTTATCTCAATGGACGCACAGCGCACCTGTTTTTGATGCTCTGTAAACTCTTTGTGAAGGCGCATGACTCACCGTCGCTTTACTGATAGCACTGTTTCTCACACATGCAAAGAGAGAGAGAGCGAGAGTCTTCCCACGCTGAATCGACACGCTATATGTAAACTACTCTTTGTTGTCTTCTCTGGTCAAAATAATGGAGTTCATTTAGAATTATTCATATTCATTTTCGAACAAGCAGAAGACATACCGGTTTCCCCGGTAGTGGGCGGAGCTAATGCGCAAATGGCAATTTCATTGGCTGACGCTGATCTAGTACCGTCCCTGTTTTGATTTCAGCAAATCAGTTTGACCGAACGCAGACAACGTGATTAATATTCATGAACCCAGCAGCTCATCAATTCATAGTGCATTGTATATACATTAGTATGATAGTAGAATTAGTAGTAGTATTATCTTTTAATAATAATTAATATGATCTATTAATATGATATATTGTGAACATATTGTTACAGTTTAACACAACTGAGTTCTATTTTAAGATATAATTTATTCCTGTGATGGCAAGTCTGATTTATCAGCAGCAAAAAATAAATAAATAAATGAACAGGTTTAATTTTGTCCACATATATGTTCTCAATGAAAATCAGCTACCTCTCTCTTTTTCTCTTTCTCTCACTGTCAGGCAATGAATAAGAAGATTGACATTATTAAAGGCCTATTTGTGGCATGTCGGTTTTCTGAGGCTCGATACATTGTCCGGTATGTCATTTCACCTTTCAATTATGACTTTTTCAATTTCTCATCTGACCAATCATGCAGAAATGTTGAGTTCATTCTGAAAATTACAGAATAATGAATGTAATTTATGGATGACTGTTGATTTTTACTAAATCTAAATGATGGCTGCTGGCCTTATATTGCTGTTTGGTGACAGATTTATATGAATATTAATGCGGAAATATGTTATTTTGATTGGTTGCTTGTGTGATTGAAAGGTCACTGGCTGGGAAGCTGCGGATCGGATTGGCTGAGCAGAGCGTTCTCACGGCTCTCAGTCAGGCAGTGTGTCTGTCGCCCCCGGGCCAAGGTTTGAAATGATCCTAATGAAACTGGCATTAACAGGCATCATAATCAGAGCATTGATAGAACCTCCAGGCATTCAGCATTTGCAATTAGATTACTCTCTGCTGTGATGAATAAAAATGAATAATATTTAAACATATAAATATTAATTAGGTGTCTATGTATTTAGCAGTATTTAAATGTTTCTAATATGTTTTTCTTGTGTTGGTTCAGAGTTCCCACCAGCTGTGCTGGATGCAGGGAAAGGAATGAGTGCAGAAAACAAGAAAGTGTGGCTGGAGGAGAAAGCTCTGATCCTGAAACAGACATACTGGTGAGTGAGTGTGTGTGTGTATATATTTTAGCAAGACACTGATCAATTTTATTATTTTTTTATTTTTATAAAAATTTTGTTTTGCCATCACAAAAAATTAATTACATTTAAAAATAAAAGAGTTCATTAGCAAAGATTTTGGTAGTCTGTTTCATTACCATGAAAATGTTTGAGTAGCTGTATGAACTATTGTTATGTACAACCCGAATTCCGGAAAAGTTGGGACGTTTTAATAAAATGAAAACTAAAGGAATTTCAAATCACATGAGCCAATATTTTATTCACAATAGAACATAGATAACGTAGCAAATGTTTAAACTGAGAAATTTTACACTTTTATCCACTTAATTAGCTCATTTAAAATTTAATGCCTGCTACAGGTCTCAAAAAAGTTGGCACGGGGGCAACAAATGGCTAAAAAAGCAAGCAGTTTTGAAAAGATTCAGCTGGGAGAACATCTAGTGATTAATTAAGTTAATTGATATCAGGTCTGTAACATGATTAGCTATAAAAGCTTTGTCTTAGAGAAGCAGAGTCTCTCAGAAGTAAAGATGGGCAGAGGCTCTCCAATCTGTGAAAGACTGCGTAAAAAAATTGTGGAAAACTTTAAAAACAATGTTCCTCAACGTCAAATTGCAAAGGCTTTGCAAATCTCATCATCTACAGTGCATAACATCATCAAAAGATTCAGAGAAACTGGAGAAATCTCTGTGCGTAAGGGACAAGGCCGGAGACCTTTATTGGATGCCCGTGGTCTTCGGGCTCTCAGACGACACTGCATCACTCATCGGCATGATTGTGTCAATGACATTACTAAATGGGCCCAGGAATAATTTCAGAAACCACTGTCGATAAACACAATCCGCCGTGCCATCAGCAGATGCCAACTAAAGCTCTATCATGCAAAAAGGAAGCCATATGTGAACATGGTCCAGAAGCGCCGTCGTGTCCTGTGGGCCAAGGCTCATTTAAAATGGACTATTTCAAAGTGGAATAGTGTTTTATGGTCAGACGAGTCCAAATTTGACATTCTTGTTGGAAATCACGGACGCCGTGTCCTCCGGGCTAAAGAGGAGGGAGACCTTCCAGCATGTTATCAGCGTTCAGTTCAAAAGCCAGCATCTCTGATGGTATGGGGGTGCATAAGTGCATACGGTATGGGTAGCTTGCATGTTTTGGAAGGCTCTGTGAATGCTGAAAGGTATATAAAGGTTTTAGAGCAACATATGCTTCCCTCCAAACAACGTCTATTTCAGGGAAGGCCTTGTTTATTTCAGCAGGACAATGCAAAACCACATACTGCAGCTATAACAACAGCATGGCTTCGTCGTAGAAGAGTCCGGGTGCTAACCTGGCCTGCCTGCAGTCCAGATCTTTCACCTATAGAGAACATTTGGCGCATCATTAAACGAAAAATACGTCAAAGATGACCACGAACTCTTCAGCAGCTGAAAATCTATATAAGGCAAGAATGGGACCAAATTCCAACAGCAAAACTCCAGCAACTCATAGCCTCAATGCCCAGACGTCTTCAAACTGTTTTGAAAAGAAAAGGAGATGCTACACCATGGTAAACATGCCCCGTCCCAACTATTTTGAGACCTGTAGCATAAATCAAAATTGAAATGAGCTCATTTTGTGCATAAAATTGTAAACTTTGTCAGTTTAAACATTTGCTATGTTATCTATGTTCTATTGTGAATAAAATATTGACTCATGTGATTTGAAAGTCTTTTAGTTTTCATTTTATTAAAATTTAAAAAACGTCCCAACTTTTCTGGAATTCGGGTTGTACAAATGTAATTCTTCCTTGTCCTTAAGTAAAAAGCTGTTCAAAATATTACATACACTTTGCAGTATGTGCAAAATGTTAATTATTTTACTAAAACAAGAGGGATCATACTAAATGCATGATATTTTCTATGTAGTACAGACCTGAATAAGATATTTCCTATAAAATACATTCATATATAGTCCACAAGAGAAAATAATAGTTGAATTTATAAAAAATTACCCCCCTCAAAAGTTTACTCTTGTGGGCTTTGTATGTGAATGACATACTGCAAAATGTATGTAAAATTGATATATGTAAAATTTGACCACAACCGTATAAATTAATATACATGTATATGAATCCTGTGAAAAGGCTGAAAATGTCAAGATTTTTTATTTTATTTTTTATATTCTATTCTGTTGGCTAGCATAAGGTAAATGTACACGGACTGAGCACAACCTGATTGTCAGACACAATTTGGTGCTATGAAGGATAATTATCCATGTACTACAAACAGTATTTCAGTTACGACTACAGGTGTCCGCTGCATAACAAGTGCCTGTTTAATGAGTATTAGCATAATTTGTACCCTACAGGAAGTCTAATTTTAACAAATTGGACAGGTGTTGTTGTAGTCATTACATATCACCTCAATGCATACAAATAATGTTTTCATTGCTTTCACTTATATTGTTCCTCTCAGTGAGATGCCAAATTATGATGCTATCATTCCTGTATTGCTGAAGGAGGGCATAGATGCACTGCCCAATCACTGCAAGCTCACCCCAGGTACTGACCAAACACAACTTGCCCATTTCTCCCACCCTCCAACAGAAAATGTAGTTTAGAATGAGACTAAACAATGTTGTGTTTTGCAGGTGTTCCCCTGCGGCCCATGTTGGCTCACCCGACTAAAGGGGTCGGTGAGGTAATGAAACGTTTTGATGAGGCATCTTTCACCTGCGAGTATAAATACGATGGAGAGAGAGCCCAGGTGTGTGTTGTTTTAATAGTGTTCCACAAGGTGGAGCCTCAGCCATAAAATTGACTTTGTTTCCATAGCAAAATTATGTATTTTATTATTTTTTTGCTTTGCATTTAACAGATCCATATTCTTGAGAATGGAGAGGTGCGCATTTTTAGCCGAAACCAAGAGGACAACACAAGCAAATACCCTGATATTATTTCAAGAATCCCACAGGTAACACTTATACACCCAGAGAGAAAGTAATAGAAATTAGAAAAAGCAAAAGCAAGTCTCTGTGTTTAAAGCCGGGTTTGTAAATTATTCATAATTGAAAATATGAATAAATACTATAGTATATAAAAACTAAAATAACACTGAAATGAAGCGATCAGATATTTCAGAACTGAAACAGTCTGGTGACTTCAAATGTCCCTATAATGTGTCAGTCGTTACTAGGGTTGGAAATCGAAAATCAGTTCCATTTTAGAACTGGTTCCAAATTTCCAAGAACCGGGTATTCGATAAGAAAGCTTGAATTTCGATTTTGATTAAACGAATCATGTATTCACATTTTAATGTGATTTAAAACGATTGAATTGCAGCAATGGAAAGAACTTGCACCCTGTTTGAGTGCAGCGCACATGAAACGCAAGCGTGTGCACAGAGAACAGCGGTTGCAGTGCGGGTTCCTTGTTTGTGTCCATTCTTGGATCATTCCGTGTATTTCCACTGTAGAAAAGGTTGTTCCTTGCCAGACTTCTTACATATTTATCGTCCAGTATGCAGGAAACTTTGTCAGTATGTCATCATAAAAACAGCCGTTTTTGTCTTAAGTGAAAGTAAACAGATAAGAAAGAAAACGCATGTACAGTATTTTTAGTGCTGCGTGCATTTTGAGTTATGTGATCGTGATTTGCCGCAAATTGTCATTGAACAAAGGCTCTGTGTAGTAAATGTTGTGCCACGTGAAATCAGGCATGTGTTGACATTTACAGCTGATTACAGAACAGGCATTACTGACAAGATGCACATTAAATATCGGCCGATATTTATTTAAAGAAAATCATTCAATGATCATGACTATGTTTAAAAACTTTAATTAATCTATATTGTATTGATGAAAATTTTAATTACAGTTTCTTTCCCTGAAATTTTGTTCAGTTTTATTTATGCTATTAATTGATTTGTTAGTTCCTATTTTAGTACCGTCTGTTAACTTGTCTTTAATACTTTAATATTTTAAATGTTTATTAATCTAGTTGTTTTTGCTTAGGTATTTTTTTTAAAGCATAGGCAAAATTCCTCTTGCAGTGTTCTGTAGGGCACTGATTTTTGCTCTTGTTATTCAGCTGCAACATAATGCTTTGTAAAAATGTTTGACATCTAAATGTCTTATGACTAAATGACTTTTTTTTCAGTATATTGGGTTTATATCTTATTGCTATCAAAACTAAGAATCAATAAGAATAGGAATCGATACGCAGAATCGGAATCGATAAAATTAAATGATACCCAACCCTAGTCGTAACTGAAATGAAGCTTGTACAGTCAAGACATTTGCTGTTGCACATTCTGCCTTGGTTTTCACCCAATATCTCACTGGGATAATATTGTACAGTCTGACAAGCAACTATTGAAAAGTACTCACACAGTGTGCACCTGACCAAAGGTTTACATTGCATTAAGGCTGGAATACACTACAGGCCGGAGGACAACTGAGGACACCAGACACTAGCAGACTTTCAGGTCGTTCTGGATCCAAAAACACAAGCACGTTGTTGCTAGGAGTTGCATGACAAATGAAAACAATGTGTTCACATGATTTTCTGTGAACTCCTGCTGCTCAATGTCTGCAGATTGTCTTTGACTTTTGGCAACTATCATCAGCTCATCCAGGCTATAAATCTAAGCAAAGGTCGTGAGGTGTATTCCAGCCTTTAGTAAGAAAAAAAACTGCTAGTCAGAATATATGATGTTGAATATGCAGCAATTTTGGGATTCTGTTCAAATGAGATTTCACCGAGGGTGGAGGTGACACGACTAAAATAGAAAACCAGGCGACTGACGAAATGTTTGCAGAATTTCAGACTAGAATGGTTGAGATCACACCTGATTAGGATATGCTGTTAGTCTTTATCAAAGACTCTCTTTCTCTTTAGTCTTTCTGTATCTGTCTATTTCTCTCTCTTTTTCAAAGGCCATATTTGTCCTCTGTCATCCTGATCTGTTCTGTTCTCCTCACAAGAAAGCAATAATGGATTCCAGCCCTAAAGCAAAGAAAGCATTTGATGAATGACACGAGCTAACACAGATAAATCAATAAAAACGCTGTTGTTTTGCTTATCAGTGTCCATATCCAATCTCAGAACCGTAATGTCTTTTTCTACCTTCACTTTTCTCAGTTGTCTGATATTCAATTCAAAATCTCATTATTGTACAAGTATCAAATTATTTTATAAGAAGCAAAACTGTAAACAAGTTGTAAACAAGATGTAATGTGGGGAATTAATAGGTTCAATCAGCAGCAAAAAACAGTTGTCATTCATGTTTTAGAATGCTAAACATCGTAATATTCTTGGTAAAGATTGACCCAAAAATAAATATCCTGTCATTAATTACTCACCCTTATGTTGTTCCAAACCTGTAAGGCCTTCGTTCATCTTCGGAACACTAATTAAGATATTTTTGGTAATCTTTCAGCTTTCTGACCCTACAAAGACAGCAACACAGCTAGCAAATTCACAGTTCGTTTCGTTCCGCAGCACGTTTCGGGGTGTGGAAATGTCGCCACAATAACAGACTGGTGTGGAAAACTCTCGGATGTATTTTAAGGATTCTGTGCCGCAAACTTACTTTTGGGAATCCAGCTTTTAGTCAATCCTGATAAGCTCTCGTAGTCACAGTTGTAAATACTGCAGCTTTCTTCTGTAGTGAGAGGGTTTGGCAGCACGGTCTTTGTTTCCAGTCAGAATGTTAAAGAACGCAACACGCACATTTCCCAGAACTCTTGTATAATTCAACCAGTTCTATGTTGATTCGACGCTCCTGAAGTGTTTCCATTTTTGTATTACGTATGCATCAGACATTCAGCCAAGTGTCTGTGGGCATGTCGTCTGAGGCTGAAACTAGTCGACGCATGTTCACGAAAGTACACAATGCATAGGTGCAGTGCTGCTGATGCAGGAGCTGGTGTTCTGATGTAGAACATGCATACACTGCGCCTTGTTTACAAGCAGAGGAATGCACACACAAGCGTTGAATTTTCATGAACTGATGTTGTTAACTGACAAGCTGTGCAAATCCGCGCTGATAATGAATGTGGATTTGTGCAGCTTATCAGTTAGCAACGACTCTGTGTAGTAACCGCTGGTATGTGAAATCATGCACGTGATGGAATTTACTGCCGATTTGAGAACTGGCTTTAATGACAAGATGCGCATTAGTTATTGGCCTATATTTATTGTGCACCCCTAGTTTTAAGATTTTAATTAAGCTTTGGAGAGATGAGTAAAAAAAAAAATATTTTATTTTTTGTGGTAGTCAGTATGAAACGGCTTCTGATGAGCTTAACTCACAAAATAGTCAGTTCACCCCATGAACGTCCACAGCCACACTAATGACTGATAAGCGTTGGTTTCTTACAAAGTGCATGCTGCAGTTTTGTCATCTGCTGCTTTAAATTCTCAAATTCTTGGCTGTCAGTGTTTTTATTGTTCATCAGCTAAAAAAAAATGCTTGTGATTTCGACAAAATTGTTCCTCTGTTTTTATCATTATAGTTGCAGTGTGGACTTCCCTATTCTCCAAGAATTAGAATGATTATTGAAACTTTAGTTATCAGTAGTTAATGTTCTTGGTGTGAGCAGGCCTTTAGTCACTGTCACTATGGTTACAAGTTGTATACTTGTCTGTCAAGAGAATAGAAAAGGGGCTTGACTTCAGTTATTCATACAGACTGAATTCAAACTGCTCCTATAAGCTGTTGTATGAACAGGCACATCTGTTATTAAATATAGGTGTCAGTCCCAAACACTGACCATGTGAATGCATTCACTTATGTGAGAGGATTACAAATGTTTACAAAATCACCCCATACCTTCTGCTGCAGCTCTCACAAACTTAATATGAACTTGTAACATCTATTGAATTGTAAATGTCACACAGCCTCAGGGTTCGATGGGTTATGTGTTGGTGAAGTGGTAGTGTTTAAAGCTCAGGTGACCTTATAAACAAGTAATTTTTAGATTTTATGGGGCATATCTGTGGGGTGTGAGGCATTGCTCGGCATCGATGTTCCAGTTTATTCAGGTGTTGATGTTAGATTTAATAAATGTTTTTACCTCTCTCTCTGACGTAGATGAAGAAAGAGAACGTACGGTCCTGTGTTCTGGATTCAGAGGCGGTGGCCTGGGACAGAGAAAAGAAACAGATCCAGCCATTTCAGGTCCTCACCACGAGGAAAAGGAAGGTAAGAGGAACAGAGAGAAATTTGAACGGAAAAACAGCTGAATATAAAGGAAAGACACATAACTGAAAGGTTAAATGTATAAGGATGGAGATATTCCAGTAGCTTTTGGGAAGTTGATATGTCCTTCAGTGTGACATGCGTTTTAAACCATTTTTAAAATATACATTTTGCTTACTATTTTATCATTTTTTATGCATTCGTGACCTTATTTGGAAAAGAAATGTGATGAAAATCAAATCTTGATGTTTATTAAATGTACTTAAAAAGTTTACATGAGTTTGTGTGTGTATATCAGGATGTGGATGCATCTGAGATCAAGGTTCAGGTGTGTGTGTACGCCTTTGATCTGCTGTACCTCAACGGAGAGGTAAGAATATGATAACTGCTCATAGCCAAACACATTTGAATACTTTTGCATCTCTCAGAAATCTCCCTTTTTACCTGCTATGTGTTATTTTACTGAATTATGTGTCTGTCGCAGCCTCTGGTGCGAGAGCCTCTAAGCAAACGTAGGGCTCTGTTACGGGAGAGTTTTGAGGAAAAAGAAGGGGAGTTTGTTTTTGCTCGATCTCTGGACGCTGACAACACAGAGGCCATTGCTGAGTTCCTGGAGCAGTCTGTACGAGGTGTGTGAATGACAGATCTAGAGCTGTGGCTGTATTTTATTTGTACTTTCATATGATAAAAATGTTGGTATTGTATTGGTTTTTTTAGTTTAAAAATGTGTGTCCAAAACTAATTGATAATTGACAGACATTTAGAGTTGAATTACTCACTGTGAGGTGTTACTCAGTGATTTAATAATGATAATATTATTTAGACCCTAATTCGCTAATTAATTTCTATTCAAGGAGTTTCTCAGTGGTTTTGATGCTTTGCAGATTCTTGTGAGGGCCTAATGGTGAAGACATTGGAAAAAAATGCAACTTATGAGATTGCCAAACGCTCCCACAACTGGCTCAAGGTATCGCACATCACAGTGTGTTCAGAGTGAA
Source organism: Carassius carassius (assembly GCF_963082965.1). NCBI lineage: Eukaryota > Metazoa > Chordata > Actinopteri > Cypriniformes > Cyprinidae > Carassius > Carassius carassius. The sequence goes on from NC_081766.1 coordinate 6,570,036, forward strand.
AATACACTTAATTAAAATGTTTAATTTGTCTTGTTAATGTAGTAAATGTCTTAGAATACTATGTAGTCAATAGAAAATTAAAAAAAAATATCTGCAGGGAGAAAAGGTGCCTTAGTCTCAGACAGACACAAGCATCCTTTGTGTTTAAAAAAAATAAAACCTAGATGAGTGTTCAAAGTCAGAAGGAAGGTGTAAGCCATTAAAGTGTGATTTCCACCCCATTAAGCTCTTCTCTTATGCCGCGTTTCCACCGCAGGAACTTTACCCAGGAACTAGGGACTTTGGCCTGGTACTCTGTGTGTTTCCACCGCAGGAACCAGGAACTAAATAAAGTTCCGGGTAAAAAAATGCCCCTCAGAAAGTCCCTGCTGGCGAGGTGGTACTTTTTCAAAGTTTTGGAACTTTCGGGGGCGGGACTTGGGGGCTAAACATGCTGATTGGTTGAGTTCATGCAGCATTGGTTGAGTTCAACCAACATTTATTCGGATCAACATTTTCAAAATATTACTGTTATTGTGTCATGAAATGTAATTGTAAAAGTATTTCAGGCGAGAATGTAGTTGTTTAAAACTCAAATCTGTGGTTTATTTATAAAGACAGCGCCTATTTAAAAATGTGTTTCGCCGATCTCGGAAACGTGAGGTCCACGCGATCAGCGGGAGCTCAGTAATCATGTATCTGCCGAGAGCAGGCTCACCTCGGCTAGACCTTCTGATGTGTGCCGCTGGCTCTGATGTCTCTTTAGTGGTTAAACATAACATAATTCGTTTTGGGTAAATCTAACAGGTTATCTTTGGTCTGTATTCAATTTATCTATATGTTAAAATAAAAAAGGCAAATTGATATAATATTTCGTTTCATTGTAATTGCTGTATATATACACATTTCCCTGAACGAAGTGCATTTCTGCAGCTGTTATTATGTTTAAATGAAAACGAAAGGAGGCAGTGGTATTTGATATCCCATTTCGTTTTATTGTTAATATACAGAGAGGAAAATTGCAGTAGCCATGGTCAGCTGACTGAAGTTATCAAGTACGTTGCTGTTTGCAGATTTACCGGATTTGCGTTGTTGCGAACATCACACTCCTGAGTCGAATGCACAAAGTCTGAACTACCGAGGATGCACGTCCAAAATCAGCGTACTTTGTATTGAGAAACGGGTGCAGACCTACGTCACCAGTCTATATTTGCCTAATCTTCCCAGTACTTTACACAACAAATGTTGGTACAAATGTTCCGGGTAAATTCGTTGGAAATGCGGCATTATTCTGTCCATATCCTGACATTAAGGCTCAGTGTTATAATGGTGTGTATATATACTCTGACAGTAGAAATCAGACAGTCGGTAGAGAGCTATATCAGGGATCTCCAAACTCGGTCCTGGAGGGCTGATGTTAATGTTCTGCAGAGTTTAGCTCCAGCCCTTATTAAGCACACCTCAACCAGTTAATTAAGCTTTTACTAGGCATACTAAAAACTTCCAGGCAGGTGTATTGGAGCTAAACTCTGTAGGACACCAACCCTCCAGGTCAGAGTTTGGAGACCCCTGTGCTATACCTTATAATGTGATTATCCATGGTGCATTTTAAAGACAAAAATGCAGAAATGAAGTGTACTCAGCAAATTGTTGTTGATGGTTGTTCCAGATTCTACATTGTTTTGTGGATTGTAATGGGGGAGGTTTAAATTTAGTCTGGTTTACGTTGTTTTTGGTTGTCAAGCAACTTGCCTGGTCAATACAGAATTCATCTAATTGCTGGTCACGGATGACTGTACTGTATATCGGTTAGTTTACTACAAAATGTGTCTCATCCAGTCAAATTATGAGTAATTTCTGTTATGAGTGTTTTGTTTTCTGTCTTAATGTGTCTAATGTGAAGCAGCTGTCATGCGCTGATATCAAACTAATTCATTAGTTGTGAATAATCTTTTGGATTGCATTCATCAAATTCCAAATTAAAGACAAAATAATCAAATGAGAAGTACTTTTAATTTGTAGTGTTTCATTCATTGGATTACCAAAAAAGTATGTGAAATAAAACATTTGAGGTTTATTTTCCCAGCATAATATTTTGGAATGTTTTATCACTGTATAAATTGAAAAATTACTCACACTGTTACACCAACGCTGCATTCCTATCTGATGCAGCAAAAATTCAGTCAATTCAGTATTACAATTTAAAATACCTTTTTTCAGTGTATTGTTATTATTTTATTTCTGATGGAAAAGCTGAATTTCCAGCAGCCATTATAGGTTTCTTTTATGATTCTTTGAAGAATGGAAAGTCCAAAAGAACAGCATTTGTTCAACGGAAATGTTTTGTAACAATGTAAAAGTCTCTTATGATCATTTTGATTCTCCCTTGCTGAATAATGAACTTCTCTCTCTCATACCTCCAGATGTCACATTAATTTATTTCACCAAGGTTTTTTGTTTTTGTAGCTTCATACTTCAATTCATGGTTTCTAACATGAAAGGATGTTTGACACAGCCCTTATGTTTTAAACTTGAGTGACTTAATTTCTTCATTGTTACACTAAATGTTCAGCAGAATGACAGCCTCAGTCACCATTCATTTTCATTGTATGAAAACAGTGTGGTAAAAGTGAATGGTGACCGAGGCTGTCATTGTGCCAAACATGTCTTTTTAAGTTAAACAGAAGAAGAATGGAAGTCATACAGGGTTGAAATGACAAAGTGAAGACTGATGACAGTTTTTAGTTGTTTTCCCTCTTGGGTACATTTATCGCATTCCAATTGTTTATTTATTTTTGTGGGCTTTTTGTTGTTGTTGTTTTATACCCCAGAACACGACAAAGATACAGTTAAAAATGTTTTCATGCGGTGTAGTTTAGCAATTTATTCTTATTTATTCTATTGTCAGAACTGTCAATTGCTTGTCTGCTGTATTGTTTCTAATGGTCTGTTTCTGCAGCTGAAGAAGGACTATCTGGAGGGTGTTGGAGACACAGTGGATCTGTGTGTGATTGGTGCTTATCTGGGGAAGGGGAAGAGAGCAGGCAACTATGGAGGATTTCTACTGGCCTGCTACGATGAGGAGAACGAGGAGTTCCAGTCTGTCTGCAAGGTGTGTGTGTGTCTGTGTGGTATGAGGGAGACCAGGGAAAACTAGGACTGTAAATCAAGTTTTAAATTGAAGTAATTGCATCATATACAGATTTAATTACCCACAGATTTAATTAATTACTGTGTAATGTCTAATTCATGTGTATAGATATTACTCAATATTGTGAAATTATTACAATTACTGTTTTCTATTGCTTTGATGGATCCTGAATTTTCAGCATTGTTACTTCAGTCTTCTTCAGTGTCACAAGATCCTTCAGAAATCATTTTGATATGCTGATTTGGTGCTTATCTTTTTTTTCCCAGGATATGTGATTAATAGAAAGTTTAAAACCGCTGCATTTATTTGAAATATATATATTTTTTGTAACATTGTTACATCCAATGTGTCTTTGCTCTATATAGGAGTATTAATTTATTTAAAAAACTGACCCAAAATATTTGAACGAGAGAGTATGGATATTAATGACTGTTGTGGTTTTTTAATTTTAATGTTCTTTAGTTTTTGCAGTATATTTATTTGTGGATTTTTGTCAGATTGGAACAGGCTTCAAAGATGAAGATCTGGAGCAACATTACAATTTCTTAAAGGTAAAGCAAGATTTAAAGTTTCTTGTTTTCCATGTTGTGTTCCTGTACTTATATGGTTAATGTCTTTATATACAATCCACCTCAGGAGCACATCTTACCTAAACCACGCCCATATTACCGTGTGGACCAATCAGCAGAGCCGGATGTTTGGCTGGAGGCGGTACAAGTGTGGGAGGTGAAATGCGCTGACCTTTCACTGTCTCCAGTCTACAAGGCAGCAATGGGATTGGTCAGTACACCACGCACATGCGAATCATGAAGCAGAATCAGTGGTTTTTGATGACTGTTGTATAGATCATGGTGCCAGGTCTTAGTTCATAGTGCTCAAGTCTGGCTCTTTATGGTGCCATTCTCTCCTTGGCCATCAGGTGGACCCAGAGAAAGGCATTTCACTCCGTTTCCCACGGTACCTCAGGATTCGAGATGACAAAAAACCAGAGGATGCCACCACAGGGTCACAGGTAACATACAGAAAGCAAAATAACGAGAAGCAGGGCACACAAGCAGATATTTGTATTTATTTACCACATAGTGCTAATGTGAATACAGTGGGTCCAAAAAGTTTTAAAAAGTATAGCAATTATGTGTTTTGACATTAAAATGAATAGGAAATACGATATTATATCAATTAATATTATATGTAATCTATAATTATTTTATTCCTTTATAAATAAAATAAATAAATGTCTTACAGTAGAAAAAGCACAAGTGTAGGAGTGTACTGTAATTACCCCACATGGGATGTTCCTTTTAAAAGCAAATGTCATTAGTGCATAATGTATGGAAAATGCAGGATATGACACCATATGTGTGTCTGTAGTAGTTCCATGGCATATGAGACGGGAAGAGTGAGATTTTAAAGTAGTTTTTCCTTCTGAAAGTCAAACGTGATGACATTCAGAGCCTTGTGACATCGTGATTTAGTGGAGCAAGTGGAGTGGATCCGTTAAAGGAAATCCATCTTTTTACGCTCCACACTCTTTTTATTCTTTCTCCCCCTCATTTTCAAAGTTCATTTATTTCGGTTTTCTTTAATTCTGTCTCCCGATGGTTGGAAACACACAGGCACACAAACACGCCCTCTCAAAATGAACTATTCTGATCTCCTGCATCAGTCTCTCTCTCTCTCTCTCTCTCTCTCTCTCTCTCTCACGCTCTCTCAGATTGCAGATCTCTACAAGAAGCAGCAGCAGATTCAAAATCAGGGCGAAAAACAAGATCTGGAAGACTACTATTGATCGCTGTTTTCTGATTGGCTCCTGTTGTTACCTCGTCTTATTCCTATTGGGCAATGGAGCATTTTCAATATTATGTTGCATATTAATGTGCTGAATTTTAATGCTGTGATATTGGGTGACTCAATGAAAAATGGAAATGAACATGTAAATAATCTTTCAATGATGCAGAGCTAAAATAAACTTGCTTTTCACAAACTGACTGCCTTGGGTGTTTGACACCATGGTTTTGTGAATGTTCTGTCTTATGTTTTTGTCTCTTTTTTTGTACTTTGCATGTGTTTCTTGTATTCATGGTTGATTTTTACACAATATTATCAGGTTATGGATGCCTATTAATATGCTGTTTTAAGTGTGTATCTATGCACAGATGAGTGCATATTCATGTTGAAGTGCGTATCTTTACCATAGTGGGTTTCCAGTGAATTGGCCAACTGTTCTTGTCATTGACCAAAGATGGAAAATTTAATTATCCAGCTCTGTCTTTCCATCATCCATATTTGTACTCTCCATCTCTTCCTTTCTCTTCTCCACTGTCTGCTCACCCTCTCTGAAATGAGTTTGGCAGGTTTTGACACTGTGCTTCTGTCAGAGTTAAGACTGTAAAGAGAATTTTAAAGTGTTAATGTGACAGTCTAGTAATAGCCAGCATTCATTGGAGAGGCTTCACCCATCTGTGGAAGTCTTTGAGAAAGGAATTACAATGAATTAATACAAGTTTAATTAATGTGAAATTAATACAGTATTAATAATTCAACCGTTAGTGCTCATTAAAATAGCCCATGAGCTGAATGTACTTGCTCGGTTTGGATTGCAGATAAGAACATTGATTTTAAGAGCCTTGAAGCATCCGGCTAAATTACTCTGCTGTTCATTAGTATGGGGTTATGTTATAACTACATGTTTTTTTATTAACTGGAATTCAAGAACTGAACCAATCTAATCGTGCCAATATATACACAGGCTGTGCTCAGAATGGCATAGCACCTTTACTATGCAGTATGTTTTCTGAGAGAAGCTGTGTTAAGTATTAATGTACTATTATTTTGTTCATTAATTTTATTGAGTTAGCTTTTTATTTTTTTTAGTCTAAGTAATTTTGTTGTGCTTTTATCATTTCTTTTTTTTCTGTTCAGCTTAAATTAATTTTTTCAGTTATTTATTGTAGTGAAGTTTGTATACAACAGAGCACTGTGTTTATTTGCTTCCCATGATGCAATTTGCTTGACTTCATTTCCAATGTGAAAACAGAGGTTATTTGCTTGGACTGTCAAAAGACTATATGACTAGAAGACTTCTAAAAGGAAAATAGCCTAGCATACGAGTCATATAGACCACATTTATGATGATTTCATTTGTCCTTTTTGAAGCTTGAAAGCCCCGGTACCTGTTCACTGTAATTGTATGCTCGAAAGCGACCAGAATCTTCATCGTTATTCCTTTTATGATCCAAAAAAGAACATTCATGTTTGGAACCACTTAAGGGAGAGTAAATGACCATTTTCAGTCTTGATTTAACTATCTCTTCTAGGCTTGTATTTCTTGAGTATGGACCAGACTATGTGTGTGCCAGAGCTCAAAGGTTTTGCTGCCAGACTCTGTTTCCTCAGGGTAAATAAACCACTCTCCACCCAGAGGACTGCGTTTGTGTCATACTAACTTATCAGCAAACAGTCGCAAGCAATCCCTGAGAGTGTTTAAGCTCACAAAATCGGTGGAATGAGTCAAACGAGGCCTGTTCTCTGTCCTCCCCCATTGACAAGGGCCAGAGAGAAAGGATAACACCATACTGGCCCTGAATTTCTCTTTTTCTCTCTCTCTTCACTCCTACTCAAGCACACGGTTTCTCAAAACAATAACTCATCTTTGATTCCAAACAATGCTTTTGTTCTCCATGTTATAACCCTCTGCATCTCTTCGTCTCTCTTTCCCTGCATCCCTTGTTTTGGTGCTGCCTGTGACATCCCTGCCATGTGAGAACAAGAGCCGAGGGAGGAAGAAAAGACAGATTGCTTCTTTGTCCCGATGTGACCCAGCTGAATGTCTGCTCTGTAGCCACTAGGCGTGTGTGTGTGTTGCTGCCACAGTCCATGGCTTGGGTTTGATGTCGTCAGACGTCAGTTTTAAGTGGTCTTTTGCGGTGGATGTCTATTCGGTGACCTATAGGCCTAATGTCATCAGATATATAATGTACACTGCATGTTATTCGCCGAGTCCCTTTCTATAGTCTGGCTAAACCACACTTAAATTATATAACTGCATTATATAATTGTTGGAACAGAAATTATATCAAAAGAAGTGGCATTTTTGTAGAAATAAAAAATAAAGCATTGTATAAAAAAACTCAGTTTTAGTATCACCATTAGATACTATTGTTTTTATGATTTGAATCCTTATATTTTCCATTTTAATTTTAAAGTTTTAATAATTTGTCATGCATTAATAAACTGATTTCTGTATGCTCTTTTTGTTGTGCTCTGATAGGTTAGTTTTGGTTATCCCAAAATAGTCAGCATTTGTTTTGAGGCTCTTTTAGGACAATGTATGCATTGTGAGACTGCACTCTGTTTATTGTTAGCGGATGTGCGTGATGACACTAGTGGCCCGACTGTGAACATTGTCTTAAATTTAAGTGTGTTAAACAATTGCTTTTCTAACTTTTCATTGTCAAGGACCACTAAATATAATGACCCCCTTCCTAATATACAAGAATAGCTAAAGGTATTTACTTTTATTTGTCACCTTTGTTGTGTCAGGCATCTTTTTGATGTCAGACAGCTTTAAGTTTTTTTTTGTGTGTGTGTGTGTGTGTGTGTTTTTTTGCTTTGGACTGTATGTGTCTTTTTTGGGATATATGGGTGATAATATAAATAAAATTGAATAGATTATATTACAGTTTAGGTATTAAAATATTCTCTGATGTCATTTTATCCAGTTTGAAATCGTGTTAAAACACAGACATTATTAGCACAGCATGTGTATATGGATAACATTAACGAATATACAAAGCAGTGAATTTCAGTATGGTTGACATAAAATGACCTTCCTTTCAAAGCTCCCAGCCAACTCTAAGGTGTTTTTGCAAATTTTTAGTTATTTGTAAAGATACTTTCATCAGTGTATAAAGTAGATATACAATCATTTAAATTCCATTTCACATTAGTCTACGCTTCAGTGGTTTATTCTCATGTATACGCTGTTCCTTTTTTGCATCTGTGTGTCACACACATACAGAGTCATCTCTTATCTTTTCTCAATTTTCTCCTTTTTGCAGGTTTTCCACCAGCCTGTCTTTCTTTCCCTGTGCTCATTCTACAGCTGTCACTCAAGACTCTGTGTTTCAGTAGCTCGCATTTGGGATTCAGCTGATGGTGCATTTTGATTGGTCTTGCTGTCAAAGTCAAACCCAATGTCAGTGTGGTCATGCTCTTTGATTTCCATCCATATGCAACAAACATGTCTAATATACTTGCCTTAACGTAAACTTGATTGCATTGCCTTGTTTATGCATTCTCATCTTTGAGTTACGTATTCTTATTTGCCTGTTTGTTTTTAGTTGTATCTCCCCCAGGGTTCCAAAAAATTGGCCCAAACTGGCATATTTCCTGAAATGTCTAATAAGGTTCACAGTCCCTGTAGATCTGAACTGAAAAAAAGAAGGGGAAAAGGGACCCGTAACCTTGGAAACCAACTTGAACGTCATATTCGGCTGCTTTTGTGAGCAGATGTACTGACCAGTGTGTATTATTATATTTCTCAAGTTGAGTAAACTGTCATTAATTGCATTTATAAAGTGCATATATTTATTTTTACTTTATTATCTAGCCTATTAGTTTGCTTAGCAGGAAGTGGTAAACTGTCAAACTAGTTATTCCTCTATAAACTCATATTGAACTACTATACCATATTTTAGTGATACTTTGATAAACACTACTGCTGAAAGGCTCAGATATTTTGAAAGAAATTGTTACTTTTATTTAGCTTGGACACATTAAAATGATTAAAAGTGACACTTTTACATTTTTACAAACACACACACATACATAAATATATATATATATTTAAATTAATTCTGTTCTTTTGAAGCTTCTTTTCATCAAAGTATCCCGTAAAAAAAGAATTATGGTTTCCACAATAATATTAAGCAGCACAACTGTTTTCAGCATTGATAATAAAAAGAAAGAGTGGCAAATCAGCATATTAGAATAATTTCTGAAGGATCATGGGACACTGGAGACTTGAGTAATGATGCTCAAAATGTAGCTGTACATCCAGGAATAAATTAAATGTAAAAATATATTCAAATAGAAAACACTTATTTTAAATTATAAATATATTTATTTTATTTTTTTACAATATTACTGTTTTTTTATGCTCAAAATGTAGCTTTACATCCAGGAATAAATTAAATGTAAAAATATATTCAAATATAAAACACTTATTTTAAATTGTAAAAATATTTATTTTATTTTTTACAATATTACTGTTTTTTATGCTCAAAATGTAGCTTTACATCCCAGGAATAAATTAAATGTAAAAATATATTCAAATAGAAAACACTTATTTTAAATTGCAAATAGATTTCTATATTTCTTTATTTTTTGATCAAATAAATGCAGCCTTGGTGAGCATAAGAAACTTCTTTCAAATGCAAAAAATTGTACTGACCCTAAATTTTTCAATGATAGTGTATCTAAAACTAATAAGATTATTTTTTTAAACAGATTTTAAATTTCATTTAATTAAAAAAATAATAATAATTCCTGCAGGATAAGCTTTGCTGCTGATCGTAATGAATCAGTTGAGCCGGTCAACTAATGTGCTTTTGCTGGTTATGAAGGAAAGTTGAGCACACCAACTTATTGGAGAGCATGAAATTTGTGATCTGCACTGTACTGTACATTCAAAAGATGCCTGATTCTCCTTCAGAATTGTCCCTTTTATTAAACCACTGTGCCAGTGTCCTCATTTCAACTCCTGTTTATATCTCCCTCTCTAATATGTTCTATCCATTTTAATGCCATTTTACTGGAATAAGAGGAGTGGGTGAGAGACTGGAGGAGGAAAAGAATGCAAACCTTTGTCTACAGACACAGCGTTGGTGGAAGAGAAAGAAAGCATCTCTAAATAAGGCCCACCCGCTCACCCCATGTCTTTCTGTCTGTCTCTCTCTTTGTATTGTTGTGTCTGGAAGTCGTCAGCAGAGGAGAGGAATCTGAAGAGAGGGAGAAATGGAAAAAAAGAAAGATGAAGAAAGAGATGTCTTTGTCTCATCCCATAAATGTGTCCTGGTGAAAGGCCAGCGAGAGGAGAAACAGGGTGAAGAGGTGACTTTCTCTCTCTCTCGTTGTCTTTCTTACTCTCTTGCCCCGTCTTTCTTTTCTCCGTGATGTGATATTGTTGTCAACATGCATTCAGCTTGTTTGTTGTTAATGGGATAGAGTTAAATGGATAGAGTTAAGCACAAGCAATGCCAAGGTCATGGGTTCAGATTAACCTGCATGTTCAATGGATAAATATAAATGCAAAAATAAAAAATGTGTAATAGTTTAACCACTGTTATGTAATTCAAAACTTGTATGAAATTTTGTTTTAAGTGATAAATGAAAAAATATATTTTGAGCATTTTTTTCTATAAAATGGAAGTAAATGATAACCAAAACAACATGATGGTGAGCAAATAATTGCAGAATTGTAATTTTTTATCTCTTTAATCTCTTAAAACCTGTTAAGCCTAGCATATTAACCTGACAATTTAAAAGACAAAAATATATAAGATGTTTAAATGTTTTGATGCATTAAATATGATTTATTTTATCATATTTGATACATCAGCCTTTTATGGCTCATAGAATATAATAGAATATGGAGCTCATACTTTCATAATTTTTTATAAATATGCAATTTTGTTTTTGTTTGCAGATGTTGTTTTTTATATGGCCAAAAAGTGAAGATGAAAACTTTAATAGATTTAAGATAAATAACTGAGAGCAGTACAGCAGATTAAATTAAATATTAGTTGTCACTCTATATTTGCCAATATTATGCCTTATCAGGATGATATTTAAATGCTAAGTTTTATGATTCAAGCTCTGTAGTTTTCATTGTGGGGTCAAAACATATAATGCAAATACAATACATGATGATGATCAAAAGATGTACAAATATATGTTCTTCAAAGCCTGATATATAATCAGATAAACCTAAGTTGCTTGAGTGCAGTAAATGTTCATCTTGAAATATTAATAAAAATATAAAAATAATATTAAACTTACTTTATAAAAATAATAGATTTCACAGCAAATAAAAAAAAAATATATATATATACATATATATACAGTAATTATAAATTATACTAGAAGTTGTTTTACTTACTAAAAAAGTATAAACTTATTCAATCAATGACAGAAGGGATATAGGAGATTGTGTTCAAAGCTGTGATCTTGCTGATAATTTAGAGGTCTTTAATAATAGGCTTTATAGGGTTAAAGATGAAGTGTTGGTCCAGTTTTATATGCAAATTAAGGTAGGGTTGATTCCTCCGAAAGTGTAAACACCATGGCACATCAAAACATTGCTCTGGCAACATTGGCTCAACCATTTGTCTTGAATTCGGGGCATGAAAACCTGTTTGGCCCGATTAATGGCAGACAGGGGAATGGTCAGGAAACCTGTTTGAAAACAATATTACATAATTATTTTGATGCTGGCGGCATCTGCAGCTGACCTGCAGCTTATTGTGGTTTCAGACCAGCGGCTTCTCAGGGTATGTTTTGTTTATAAAGCCAAATCATTAGCATAAGAGAGGAAGGATTACATACAAACAGCACTCAACCATGACAGGATAAGAAGAAGGGAGGTATCAGAGTATTAAACCACAGACACACACACACTGAACTCCAAACATAATCTAACTCACTTAGAGATTGGCTTTATTGCTGCAGTGTTTTTTTCCCTTCAAATTAGATCTTTCCTTGTCAAACAGATGCTGCGATGCTTTTATTAACTGGCTGGAGAGTGAGAGAGAGGATTCATTCTCAGGTTATTGTATCACTTGTCCTTTTTATATCATGTTCGTAGACAGTCTTTTAGAAGGATACAGAGAGAGGGAGCGAGAGAGACTATTGTGTCAGGGACGGGGCTAAAGAGAAGGCAAGAGATAATGAGGTGGTGGAGGCGGGGCTTAACTTTAGGGTGTGGTTGGGTATAAAGTCCAGGACTGAATAGTCTCATATTGATGCCCTCTGGTCTCATTCCCTTCTTCCCTCTATCTCTTCTCCTTTCTCCATCCCTCGCTCTCTCGGAACCCCTCATATACTGACCTACGGGGAGATTGGAGGGAGATCATGCTGTCTGTACTGGCACTGACGTCCGTGGTGCTCTTGAGCATAGGTAAATACGTTTCATCCATCTTGCATTTCATTATTTTGCATCAACAAAGCAACAACCTAACTTTGAAGCTAACCAGAAAATGTGCAGAACTCCTTCTCATTGTCATACAACATCTGTACAGTATGAGAGAATGATTGTACGTTCAGACTCACCTGTGGTTTATGGACCTGTCGCTTACCTGTTCAAAACAGGCCAGGTTTGAGAGATGCAGCTTATAAGAAAGGACTGATCACACAGTCAGAATAGAGAGAATCTTTCCTTCATTTTAACTGATGTTGTTGTTTTTTTTAAGTAGAACATTACATTCTTTTAGTTATCTGCAGGTATTTCATAATTTTTTAATTAGTTTTTTATTTTATTTTGTTTTTGTTTTTAACAAATAAAAAGTAATTTTATTTAATATTTTAAATTTTATATTAAATTAATATTTCTGTAACCATCATTTAAAATAAATCTTTAGTGACAAATTTACTTTTTTTAAGCTTCAAAGACGCTCTTGAGATTTTTTTATATTTTATTCTTTGCATTGCACATCTCTAATATTGCAGTATCTCCATGAAGGCTAATTTTCCTCACTGTGTGTGTCTGTCTGCTCCAGCCTCTCAGATCACCGCTATTGTTGTGTACACAAGCTGGGAGAGACATGCGCTGGTGGGCTCAGATGTCAGACTCTCCTGCTCTTTCTTTTCTTGGCATTGGACTTCTCCAGATGTAACCTTCTCTTGGCAGTACCGTCCAGATGGGGCGAAAGAAGGCATCTCAGTGCGTAGAAACACACATGCAGAAACTAACTATTTAAACACACATCTACACCTTTTCTGCTCTGGAGTTATGCAATAAGTTAAAGCAATAGTTAACCCAAAAATGACATTTTTTTTTATTAACTCAACCTGTTAACTTAACCCATATAGCACACCATAGCATGGAACACATAATAGATATTTGGCAGAATGTCCAGGCTTCTCTTTCTTTACCCAGGCCAGTCCATTTTAACCAGATCAAAAGAAAAAAAATGTTTTGCATCACCTAACTTTATTTGACTGGATGCCATATTGTAGTCTATATTCTAGAATATCTAAAAAGGGAAATTAAAAAGGCAGTGCTTGCTTGAGAGCATCTACTTCAGTTTCACATATTTTTAATAATTATTGTAATTTACAGTTACAGCAAGAAGCCTCATATGTGTGTGTAATGTTATTAATCATAATGTAGTGTGATTGCAATTCCCTAAACCTGTTAAATGTTGTTTGCACTGGTAGTGTAACTCATATATGTATGAAAACATGCCCACCCCTTGGGAATTATATCCATGTGTCTATGTGGTTTGTAGAGGTAATTACCATGCAAAAAGAAACATTAGGTTCTTGTGGGTGTAGTTGTTCTTGCTGTGCAAGTCTTTAAGTTGGCCAACTGGCTGCATTCATTTCTGCATTTGTTCACACAGGAAATTGCAGTAGTTCAAAATCAAATTTTGCTATACAATGGAACAGAGTGAATCGAAGCATGACATCATATGATTTGTAAATTAGTTTATATATTATATATAACATTTTGCACAGTAGTTTTGCTATGAAGATTGCCTGGTTTCTTTTTAATTGGTGCATTTGATATACGGTAATCATATCATATATTTCATGATGAGATATAGGATGATAACAGCTTTCTATCATTATTTAGATTTTCCACTATGGAGGTGGAGCTGCCTATGTGGATAACAAAGGCCCATTCCGAGACCGTCTGGAATTTGTGGGGAACCCCAGTCGCCGTGACGGCTCTATCCTGATCAAGAACCTCGACTTCTCAGACAACGGAACCTTCACCTGTGATGCCAAGAACCCACCTGACATTGTCGGCCACTCCTCCAGTGTTCGACTGCTGGTGTTTGAGAAGGGTAACAGATCACCATTAACATTTTTGTCTTTATCGACTAATAAAAAATTATTTAAAAAAAAACAAAAATGGCTTCTTTTTCAGAGAAACAACTTAAAAAAAGAAAACCATTTGGGTTCTTCCTTTGCTTTCACCTCATGCTGAAGTTATCTAGACTGCTTTTTACCTTTAGGCCCATCTTATACCAGGGTGGCATACAAAATCTAGGAGATCGTATGCAAGAAGATGAAAGTTTGCTGCTAATGGAAGTACAAAATAACAGTAAAGCAGAGACCCCAGTGGTTTCTCGAGTGGTTTAAAAAAAAATTCTGAAAGTACAATTTCAGTGAAAAATAGCCATTGTTGAATCCAAATGCCTCACTCAGAGCCTAATTCATCAAATAAATGCTTCTTTTGCACAGGTTTTATTTTTTATTCTCCTCTGTGTCCCTTTTAAACAGTAAATTTAACTTCTCCGTGCAGTATTAGTGGGATATGCCGGCTTGGTTGGGAGGAAGAAATGAGAACATTTCCAGGTGGACATTGATTGATGTTGTTTGGAGGGATTTTTCAGTAATATAGTCGTTTCTGTAAAAATCCACACCACATAAAACAGGTGCATTAAGGAAAAAACATAATGCAACTAAGAGATCAGTAAAACTGTACAGGAGCTGTTTAATCTCCAGCACTTCTCACTTTATATTCTCTATTTTTCTCTCAGTTCCAGTCCAGGCTGGTGTGATAACAGGGGCCATTATTGGCGTAGTGTTGGGACTGCTGATCCTCGTTGTGGCAATTTACTATCTGATGCGTTTCCTGGTCGCCAGACGAGTGTTCAGCTTGAGCATGAGGTCAGTCTGGGAGCATCTGCTCCCTCAAGCCCGACCCGAACCTCTGCCCGGCCTTGACACACACGCTTCTGTTCAAACGCATACGCTTACCACGACACAGCCCAGATCCCCACCAGTCACACACTCACACAAAAACACACACCTCAAGAGCAAGGCATTGACAGAACCCCCAACCAAACTGGGGATTACTAAATCACCTATTCTTGCATAGCCGGGCTAAAAGCACCACTGCTTTGTTTTCTTTCTATGTGCCTGTCCATTATGGTTTTATTCTTTCAATAAATATTAAGTATTAATGTACAGTAACTCAATATGCTATTCTACTTGTAAATTACAAACTTTGTCAAATCTAGTTAGTATTTCTTCTTTAGTGTGTTTAAAGTGCTTGTCTGATCAACCTTGAACAACTATTCAACATATATTTTTTAAAGTACCCTCACTCTCTTGTGAATAGTTTGAGGGTGTTCTAGATGAGCCTGTGACTTTAGGACAAAAACATAACAAGTTGAGTCCTCCTTCAACCAGGTGGCCACATTGTTCATGCAATTTTTGTATTTTTGTCCCTTTAGTAAACATGGCAAGAAAGGCAAAGGAAAAGAAGGATCACAGCAAAAACAGGCAAGTGCTCACCTGTATCTACCCTAAACATGCACACAAACACACACAAGCACATATTCACAAACACACACGCTTGCTCGTTTCTTTAAAAACCTCCTGTCCTCCAGTGGTCTCCCCCTCTTTTGTCTGTGGTTAGTTTTGACCAAGGTCTTTTTTAAAACAAGTCAAGTCAGTACATTTCCACACATTGAATATTTAAGTTTCTTTGTTTTGAATGTCTCTTATGCTCGCCAATTTATTTGATCAAAAATAGAGTAAAAACTGTAATATTGTTAAATATTATTACAATTGAAAATAACTATTTTCTATTGTTTTAATATATTTTATAATATAATTTATTTCTGTGATGCAAAGCTGAATTTTCAGCATCATTACTCACATGATCATTCAGAAATCATTCTAATATGCTGATTTGGTGCTCAAGAAATATTTCTTATTATTAGCAATGTTGAAAATAGTTGTTCTGCTTAATCTTTTGGAAACTGTGATACATTATTTAAAAGTTTGAAGTAAGTAAGTTTTTTATTATTATTATTAATTAACTAATTTTTATTTAGCAAAGCCACATTACATTGTTAAAAGTAAAGACATTTATAATGTTATAACAGATTATAAGATTATAAGATTCTTTTTAACTTTCCATTTATCAAATAATCCTGAAGGGAAAATATTAAGCACACAAAAGCTGTTTCCAGTGATGATAAGAACCACTATTAATAATTTATGCACCAGAAATAACTGAGCACCAAATCAGCATATTAGAATGATTTCTGAAAGATCATGTGACACTGAAGACTGGAGTAATTTTTGCTGAAAATTCAGCTTTACCATCACTGGAATAAATTACTTTGTAAAGCACTTTGATTTACCATTGTGTATGAAATGTGCTATATAAATAGACTTGCCTTGCCTATATTAGGCTTAAATAAGGCTACCAGATAAAATAATATAATAATACATTGTAGTAATAATAAATATCATAAATTAAACTGTAATATTATTGTTTTTTTAAATAAAATGGTAATTAATAAACATAAAAAATATAATATAATATAATATAATATAATATAATATAATATAATATAATATAATATAATATAATATAATATAATAATTGAAATGTGAGGTTCATGAAAGTCAAAACTCCAATTAAAGCTGCATCTACCTCGGTGTTTGTGCTCCTGTCTGCATGCCAGTTTATGAGGCCTCATTCGCAATGCATGTAAACATACTTGTAATACAGTACATGTCTAGACCAGAGTAGCTGTACCTCATCAATAATAGAAGCAGGGGAGATTTGGGATACAGCAAAACAACAATTTTTGAATCATACAAGCACCAAGTTTGTTATTGCCACATACAGTATACTGCAATTGTATGCAACAAGTCATGTGGAGAGTTATATACATTAGGCTACAGTGTAACGATCCTTTAAAGGTTAAACCAATGCAGAAAATGAAAACTGATTTGTGAGCCAAATTTAAGAATACACTATATCACTCTGGGCTCCTCTCTATGGTCCTGTGTGTGGACTCATCAGTGCCATTGAGCTGGCAGTCAAATGGAGCTCATACATCATTTTCTGTGCTAACATGCCATTCATTTGCATACCAATTTACTTTTCTTTCTCTGTCTCTGTTCTCTGGGTTTCTCCAGCTCTTCTGTGCACTTTCCACTTTCCATTATCCTTCAGTTCCTCCGTATCACTGATTTTTCTCCTCTAGCTGTCTGTCCCCTCCCTTCCTGCTGTCCTCTGTTCTTTCCACAGGTGAACAGTAAAATGCTGTCAGACTGAATCATGTATCTGCTTTAATCATATATTTTATCATGTACAATCAAGCCACTGCATTCCTCGTACTCGTCTCATCTCTTACAGGATCAAACTAGCAGATTTCCAATCTTGTATTGTTTATGTTCTTTCTTTCTTTCTTTCTTTCTCTTTTTTCTGTCATTGGTTTCAGTATACACTCCTCTATTTGTGCTCCTCTGTGTGCGTCTCCTGTCAGCTTCAGTCTTTCTCTTTCACTTCTTTATTTTCTTGGTTCTGTCAGTAAACCCAGTCTACCCAGTATCCAGTGAACTGAATGCAGGTTGATAAAGAGTCTATGGGCTGCAGACTAGAACTAAGATCTCAGGACTTTAAAATCCCATAGTGGAAAGTTGCTGCATAGTTTTACATGAGTATTTAGATTACAAAAGCAGCTAAAAAAAGACAAGTAACAGTAACAGAATCATATTTTTATATTTGACACCACAAAGAATACTTGCAGGAATACTTTGGGGTTAAAAACAAGTTCAAATCTGTGATATTTCAGTTTAACTTGTATTTATGCCAAAACATTCCTTTAAAGGTGAAGTTTTTAATTTCTGCACTACTGGTAGCATCAGATGCAACCGTTAAAACAATGACCGTTTTTCTTTTTTATAAAACCCACCTACCACCCTTTTATGCTTTTGACAAATTGACGTCTTTCTATAAACTCATAATGTAATGTCTCTCTTTTCAAAAAGCCCACTTAATGTAAAACTGGGTTAAAGCAAAGCATTTTATTTGGAAAATGTATTCACTTCACCTTTAATTGAGTATAGTGCCACCCCTATTTCAGGTTTCTGACAGATCTGAAGTGAACCTTCTTTATGAAAAAACAAACAAACAAACAAAAGATAATCAAACATGTTTCAGCATCCCAAGGGGTCAAAGGTCAGCTGTATAAAGATTCTTTTATTTAGGTGCTGTGATGTCACGCTATCACGCCCTAACTGGCCACTTCCTGTTTTGTCCTCCCTTTCCAGATACCGAAAGTTCCCCCAGTGTTCATCTCCTTCTAACCACTCGTTTAGCATTTCACTCTCTTTTTCTTCTTCTTCTCTTCCGTAATGAAACTACCTCCCTTATTCTGGTTCCTCATATCCGTTAAACTCATCTGACTATTCCCACCTAACCCACAAGCCCTTCTTTTTCTTCACCCCTCTCTCTGTTACCTTCTTGCTTTCTTTCTGTTCCTCTCTCTCTGTCTCTCTCTCTCTTTCCTCCTGTAGTGACTCACTCCTTCCCTCTCCACACTCCGTCTCTCTTTCCAGGCTTTGGCTGTGGCGGATCCGGTCAAGCTGAAGGCAGCAGCATCAGAGAAGAAGAAACAGGAGTCTCGCAGGGAGAAGAAATAGGGATTGTGGAGCAGAGAGCTAGAGCTCCTGAGCGGGGCCTCTTCCACCCAGACCCAAGCCCAGGAAGAGGCTGCGGGGATGGGCAGGCAGGGCAGGGTTCTTATGACCATTGAGCTAGAGCTCACTAAACAGGAGAAAGAGGGAGGGCAAACTAAAATGAGTCCCGCCGTGTTCTTTTCTCAACTCACGCGCAAAATCGCTCTCAAGTGAAAGAGACTGGTATGAAAAGAGGGGGTGGTGGAGATTTTTGGAGGCGAGGAGTGAATGATGAATCTTTAAAAACAGGAGGACAGGAGAGGGTTGAAGATTTTCTCACTTTACTTCCAACTAAATAAAATGTTTGGTTCAAAAAGTAAACAAATAAATACTGTGTCCAATCTAGGTGCGGCATGATAAAGCTACAAAATACAAGCAACAAATGCAATCTCAATTAATTTTGTTGCAGCTGTGATTATAATATATATAATAATTAGATATAAATTGTGTCGCTTTGGTTTTGTCTTTATGTTCAGGTTTCTATTAAAAAATTTTCGATTAGAAAAACAAAACAAAATTTTATATATATATATATATATATATATATATATATATATATATATATATAATATAACTTATATAATAAATTATTTATATAATAAATATATAATATTATATAATAATATTATATAATAATAATATTATATAATAAATTATATAACCAGCTTAACAATTTGAGTGAAAATGTGATAAAAAAAATTCATTTTAAAAATGAATATGAATTAAAAAATCTGTCTGTATTTGATTTGTGCCTCTTTTGCTTTAATAACAGCAGCATTCAAGCTGCTTGAACTACTTGATGATCGTGTTTTCCGGCATGAGTTGAGATATTCCAAACAGCATCTTGAGCTTAAGTGGAAGCAAGTACATTTTACTATACAAAGGAATTCACGTGTACAATGTTTTTTTTTAATTAAACTAAAAAAAGTGCAGCATTTTAAGTACTTATTTAAAGTCCTAAATCCTAAAACCTTTTGGGATTTCTCCAGGTTTAAATGAGAGCAAATCCCATATTTTCAGAGTGGACTTTTGAACCCCATTCTAGTCGTATATTGTACATCTGTTCTGTGAAAATGCGCTCAGTTTTTGTTTTCAGGGAGGTCTGACAAATTCCTTGTCGCCTGAATGTTGTCGTGTTGCACCTGGTTAGGACACAGTCTTTTTAATAAAAAAAAAAAAATTGTACATTCACAACAAAACCCAGAGCTGAGGCTCGTCCATTACACACACACTGACAGTTTGTGAGAGCTGTAATCATGGTAGAAGGGTGAAGATTTCCTCTTTTTAAGTGACAGATAGCTCTGCCATCTCTCTCTCTCTCTCTGTCTTTCTCTATCTGCACCCACATGCAATCGTATACAAGAACACAATCTGAGCTGCACACTTTTTCACACTTTGTACTTTTGTTAAAAAATGATTTCGGAAACTTTATATTAACTCTTTTTTTCTCATTTCCTCCCTCTCTTTCTATTTTTCTCTGTGTTACTGCCTGTCGCTCTGTTTTTGTCTGTCTTTGGTCTTCCTATTCTCTTATCTCTCTTCCTTATGGCATTTCTGAAACCTTTTTGTATTTTTTTTTCTACTTTTACATTTATACTTTCACCATTCTTGTCATCTGATATACTGGTGCTATTACATCACTTCCTGTAGGCTGGCCCCCTAAAGTAGCCTTCCCCCCATCCTTCTTTTACTGAGAGCTAAGATTTTTTAGACATGGAATCACACACACACACACACACATTTCATCACAGTTAAAATGTCATTACAGTTACATAAAATTAGTTTATATTTCATCCAACACACATTAACATGGCATCATCTTATGTGTCCCATTAAGCAATTTTAAGTGCTATCCCAATAGGTTTGTGACAGAAATTCAAATCTGACTTAGAGTTGTAAAGTGTTTTTGCTCTGACTGCAGTGACTGAAATACCCAAAATGATGTCGATACTGTTGGCAGAGACACTCAAACACAAGCTGTGAGAGTTACTTGATACTCTAAGTCAAATTCTCACGTCTGTCCACATAAGCTGTTGTCTGACAAACAGCTGGTTATTTTAACACTCACTTGTAACTGGAGAACTATCTGTCTCTCTTCTGTCCAGTATTTAAACGACTGTCCAATGAGAGCCGGCTCCTATAGTTGCACTTTTTCCCCGACCATCTCCACACATATCATTAGTTAGGCCCATTGCTCCATCCCGAGTTTAACTTCAGATCTCTCTAATCCTCCTCTAACTATCATGAATGCTCATCCACCACCACCTCTTCTCATTCCCTGTATGTGCTGGTAAGAAAACCCCAGTGCTCTCTCCTGCCCCCTGCTGCCCACAGAAAAAAACATTTTAATTTGGCCGTACTGTCGCAAAGACGTCAATGCAAAAACTGTAAGTTCATTAAGCTAGCTCTCTGCTGACTACAATAGATGCGTGTTTTTCACGCCTTTGCATGTGTATTTTTTTAGTCTGATGATGTATCTGTAACCTGTCAACATGTTTGGGGAACAAACAACATAAAAACAACACTGTAGCCACGTTCGTCACGCCATCGTTAGTAATGACGATGGGACTATTTGTGTGTCAGATGCAGAAATGTAATAGAGTTGAATGATGTTTAATAATATTTCTGCACTTTCATTTGACTGACATGGCAGAATTCATGTGGTTGTTTCTTCATAAGAGTGTTTACCATCAGGGTGTTGGTGTGCTAAGGCTACGGGAAGTGATGCAATGAGGGCAGAAAAGATTTCGGAAGTTTTTGAGAGAGAAATAAACTTCATTTTCAGGTGAAAAGTCAAGCCAAAGTACAATAAACATCTCAGGCTCACAGGATATGTTTTTCTGCTCAAGTTTTCATGTCTATGCATGTCGTCCCCACACCAGAGAGGAGCTCTCATTGGGAATGCCAGGACAAGCTATATAATCGTGAGTGCTTGTGGGAAATATGTTTGTTAGCCTACCGACATGAGGCTTTTTATGCATCTCAGAATAAATGTCGAGCTGCCACATGGTACCTGCCATTAAACTGTTTAAATATTGGGCAATTCCCATGTTATATGTATTGTACACCCGTATTGGTACAGGTTTAGGTAACCGTTCTCTCTTCAAACTCTATTAAAAAGTCTAATTATTTTTTACTTTTATTTTATCTTTAACCTAGCTAACTTTGGTTTTCTGTAAAATGTCTTGTAAAAAGAAAAATCTCAAGTTTAAATAATTTCAGAAAAATCTCAATAAAAAAAATCTGATCCCTTGTGTTTTTTTGTGCACTAAAAGAATGACCTGAATAACTATCAGTGATGCAGATGAATGAATAACCATGTGAATAACTAGGCTGCTTGAATGCTGCTTCTGTTTGCTAGCTCTTAAATTTAAAATATATGCTCTGAATCTAATGTTTATGGACAGTAAAATGTTTGAAAAAGCAGTTGAAAGATTTATTATTTGTTGTAGAATTAAAACAGATGCACATTTCATGATTATGCTACAAAAAAGTTTGTGAAACGTTTTCTATTTATCATCTATATAGCTAAATATCTGTCAACAAATTTTCAGTAGGCCTAAAAGGACGTGCTCAACCTTGTGAAACATGTTGATCTTCTAACAAATGTTTATAAAAGTTGCTTATTCTCTTGAATTAAATTTTCTATAGGAATTAAACCTGTTTTACTTTTAAAAATCTTTTTGTGATTTTTCAAGTAATAAACTTACAAAACTAAGTAAATGTCAAAATAAAATAGTTAAACATGGTTCACACACCAAATTTTTATTTAAATTTATATAATTCAGATCACAGATTATATTCCATAATTATAGTGTGTGTGTTTGTGTTCAGTATATACCCTCAACCCATCTCTTTTAGTGAACTACAGACCAAATTCCCTTCTTCCTTTCATTGCAAAAACACTTGAACGACCAAGTCTCTGCCTTTCTCACACAGAACAACCTCCTTGACAGCATCCAATCTGGCTTCAGAAGTGTACATTCAACTGAGACTGCCTTGCTCTCAGTTGTTGAAGCCCTAAGACTGGCAAGAGTGGAATCCAAATCTTCAGTACTTATCTTGCTTGATCTGTCCGCTGCTTTTGACACAGTTAACCAGATATTCCTGTCAACCCTACTGACAAAAGCCATCTCAGGAACTGCACTCCAGTGGTTTGAGTCTTACCTATCAGATCCTTCAAGGTATCTTGGAGAGGTGTCCAAGTCGCAACATCTAACTACTGGGGTGCATCAGGGCTCAGTTCTTGGACCACTTCTCTTCTCTGTCTACATGGCATCATTAGGTTCTGTCATTCAGAAACATGGCTTTTCATACCACTGCTATGCTGATGACACTCAACTCTACCTCTTATTCCATCCTGATGATCCGACGGTAGCTGCTCACATCTCAGCTTGTCTAACAGACATTTCTTGCTGGATGAAGGACCATCACCTTCAACTCAACCTTGCCAAGACAGAACTGCTTGTGGTTCCAGCAAACCCATCGTTTCATCACAATTTCATCATCCAGTAAGACACATCAACCATAACTCCTTCAAAAACAGCCAGAAACCTTGGAGTGTTATGATTGCTGAACAGCTGACTTTCTCAGACCACATTGCTAAAACTGTCCGGTCCTGCAGATTTGCTTTATTCAACATCAAGAAGATCAGGCCGTTTCTTTCAGAACATGCTGCACAACTCCTTGTTCAAGCTCTTGTTCTGTCCAGGCTGGACTATTGCAATGCTCTCTTGGCAGGTCTTCCAGAAAGTTCTATCAAACCTTTACAATTGATCCAGAACGCGGCAGCAAGATTAATTTTTAATGAGAAAAAAATGCACATCACAACTCTGTTTATCAATTTAAACTGGCTACCAATTGCTGCTCGCATAAAATTCAAGGCATTGATGTTTGCCTACAAAACTACCACTGGCTCTGCACCCCTATACCGAAATTCATTACTTCAGATTTATATGCCCTCTAGAAGCTTGCGTTCGGCAAGTGAACATCGCTTGATTGTGCCATCCCAAAGAAGCACAAAGTCACTTTTACAGACTTTTAAATTAAAGGTTCCCTCCCGGTGGAATGACCTGCCCAACTCAATCCGAGTCTTTTTCTATTCTAACTGTTTTGTTTTTATTTATTATATTATTTAAAAGCCCTTGCTATGTGTACTGTGTTAAGCTTACTGAGACTTGTTATAGCATTTATATATCATTGCTCTTGTTGATTTGATTGCTTCCATTGTCCCTATTTGTAAGTCGCTTTGGATAAAAGCATATGCTAAATGACTATATATATATATATATATATATATATATATGTGTGTGTATATATATATATATATATATATATATATATATATATATATATATATATATATAGTCTTTGTTTGCCTGTAACCTGATGTTATCATCCATCTTAGTGTCAGTTCAAGAGTCAGTCAGTAAACTATTTTTCAGTACATAATAAAATGCTTTAACTAGAGCACACAGACTGCCTCTGCTAAGTTTAGACTATTTTGATCTATATACCATTAGCCTGAAAAGAAAAAGGAAGGGAAAAATAAAAAGCTAAATATGTCCTCCATAGAGACAATGAATAGTGTAGCGTGTGAAGTTCATGTGATTTATCACTGATTTTTGCGTCAGCTGAGTATTGCTGCTGGGCACAGTGGGGTCAGGAGTGTAGCTGTTCTCTCCCGTCCAGTTCTTAATGGATCTTGGAGAGAGTTGTAGTTCCCACATTCTCAAATTGATTTGAATGGTAAAGAAATCCTTAAGCTACATCATCACCAACAGATCTCGGTGATGGACAGTGTTGGGGAATAACTAGTTACATGACATAATTTAACTAGTTAACAGAATTTAATTACATAATCAGTTACAGTTACTGAGAAAAAATATGTAGTTAAATTACTGCTATTAAAATGTTAACGATAATCTAGGGGGTTACATCAGAATTTTTTCACACACATACACTCACATATAGGTTTAATTGATTTCTTTTATTAATTGCAGTGACTGCTGTAAATTTGAGACACCAATATCTGTCCGATAACTGTTTTATTTGGGTTTATGTATTTGCTTTATTTTTTTAAAGGCAGTGTTAGATTCCAGTGTTTCCTGTCATAGCTATGCAAAGATTAAATTTAAAAAACAGTATCATATCTATTAAACTTTTCTACTTGTTATGGTTTTAAATCTGAATGTAACCTCAAAATGATCTCAAAGTAAGTCTGATTTTGAGGTAACTGCTGTGCTATAAATTTAATTATTATAATCTTAATTCAAATGATTTTAATTAACTAATTACAAGCCCAATTCCAGAAAAGTTGGGATGTTTTGTGAAATGTCATAAAATTAAGAATATATAATATGTTCAGTCTCTTTAACCTTTTCTTAATTGACAAAAGTACATATAAAAAATTCCAATGTTTTCACTGGCCAACTTAATTTTATTTTGCAAATATAAACAAATTTTGATAGATGGTCCCTCTGGTTTTGAGAACTGAGAACTGGATGTCCATTTTTCTCAGAAACGTGGACGTGGTTGAAATGTGGACTCATCTGACCACAGCACATTTTTCTATAGTCTTTTTGACTATCTGAGATGAGCTTGGACCCAGAGAACCCAGCAGAATTACTACACATAACTGACGTATAGTTTTCTCCTTGAGTAACAGAGATTCAAGTTGCATTTATTGATGGAGCAGCAAGCTGTGTTAAGTGACAACGTTTTTCCAAAGTACTCTTGAGCCCATGCGGCTATATTTAACACAGCAGCATGATTACTGAAAAACACATTCAGTTGAGATTTCCTGCCTTGCCCTTCACAGACTGAGATTTCTGGATTCCCTGATTCTTACCACAATATTATGTTGGTGAAAGACCTAAATTCTTTGTGATTTTGCATTGGGAAATGTGATATATATATATATATATATATATATATATATGCTTGACACATCTCTCATGAAATTTGGCACAGAGTGATGAGCCATGATCCAACTTTGCTTACAAAGACTGAGATGCTCCTTTTTTACCCAAGCATGACACCCTCATCTGTTACCAATTTACCTGCTTACTGTGAACCATTTTAAAAGAGTTTAATTAGGATATTCTATAACCTTTTCACTTTTATTTTGCCTTGGTCCTAACTTTTTTGGAGTGTGTTGCAGCCATCAAAATAAAAATGTGTTTATATTTACAAAAAAACTGTAAGTTGGTCAGGGAAAAACTTTGGCAATCTTTTCCAAATTAAATAAAAGTTAAAGAGAATTAACCAATCAAAGCTTCTTGTTTTTATTGCATTCTACAAAACTTCTCTGTAATTGGGCTCTACTGTAAGGTTAACCCTGTCTGGTTTAAATCTCTTGAAAATGAATAACAGTTGAAAACATTAGAAATTTAGAAAATTTATCAAATATAATCAGTTACATTACTGTAATAAAGTAATTGAAATAATTACACTACTTATTTCATTTTAAATAGGTTAACTTGTCATTTAACCTATTACATTTCCAAAGTAACCTTCCCAACTCAGGTGATGGAGAATTCAGCCCGTCTCACTTCCTCTGCCCTTCTAACAAGCATAAAATAAATGATGATGATTAAAGTATGCAAGTGTGTGTGTGTGTGTGTGTGTGTGTGTGTGTGTGTGTGTGTGTGTGTGTGTGTGTGTGTGTGTGTGTGTGTGTGTGTGTGTGCGTGCGTGTGTGTGAGAGAGGGAGGGAGAGAAAAATGTGGAAAGTGGTAGCAGGTGCAGGTATACAGAGCCATGGGCACGAAGGTTGTGTGTGTGTGTCTGTGTGTTTTTAAGGGCAGGGGGTGGGAAGTGAGATTCGAGTTACCCTGAGGCACAAATGGGGGGAGTGAACAGGCTGTGTGTGTGTGTGTGTGTGTTGTCAGGTGGAGAAGGGGTATGTTACCTCCAAAAAAAGCCACCAGTGTCTTCCACACGTGTGAGGGGAGAGTGGGAGAAATCTAGGTGCTAGTTCATTATCAGCAAACATGGGAAAAGGGGTGAGTGTGTCTTCCTGTGGTGCTTCATCAATTATTCTGTCTATCCTTTTCTCTCGCCGGCTTTCGTTCTTTCTCTCACAGATTGTTATGAGTGCTGTGCACCCTTAAATAATGTATCACATCGTTTCTTATGAATACAGCATGATTATGAAGGAATATGTTTGTGTGGGAGATAAGTGACAGAAAGTAGATGGAAGGTGAATCTCACAAAGAAATGTTTGGGTGATGTGTCAAAACAAAACTGAAATAACAAAAATGTAATTATAATTTGCATTTAAGATTTTTTTTTTGAACCATTCAAATTATTCATGTTTTGACATTATTTTTTTATGACAATTATGCTAACTTATATTCTTACTATTGCTATAATGTAAAAATAAAGTCTTATAGTAAAAAAAAAAAAAAAGCTTTTAAAAAAATTTAAACAACATGATGTGTACTTACAACTGTGCTTTACAAATCCTACTTTTAATAAGAATTTAAAATGTTATATATATATATTTAATTATTTTACTGATGTGATGCGGTCTATATGCTCATAATGAGACTGAGAGGTGTGATAGATCAAGTTGGTTTATGTTTGATTGGTATTAATATGAATTCATTCAGAAAAGAGGTCTGATTTAAGGTGTAATGAATGATCTTCTCTCTGTTCCACATGCTGTTCTGTCTGTACACGTGTCAGACACACACGCACATAGTCACAGCTGAGTAAGAGTGACAGGACCAGGTGATTTCCATGACACCCTGTTCCTAGTGTGTCAGCACACAGCACACTTTCCTGCCAAAGACGAGCACAAAATACACTACTTTACATGAACCAATATGCTCAAGCTCTCTCAGTGTTTGATAACACTGTCAAAGATCTGTCATAGTTTCACTATAGCATGTCATATTTAGCTATAAAGACATAACTATGACTGAGTTTGTATTATGGTGTTCGTTAAAGTACGGAGCTATAGTTCAGGTGAAAAAATACTATTCAGTTACAAAACATTCAGCTGACTAATTAACAAATTTGTGCAAACATGATGCAAATACCCTTAAGAAAGAAAAATCTCAACTGAGTTCAGTTATTAGTGTGCACTTGTTTACCCTAGATAGCAATATGTAAATATTTATGCATGTATGTGACCCTGGACCACAAATCCATTCTTAAGTCACTGGGATATATTTTCAGCAGTAGCCAAAAAACATTGTATGGGTCAAAATTATAAATTTTTCTTTCGTGTCCAAAATCATTAGGATATTAAGTAAAGATCATGTTCCATGAAGATATTTTGTAAATTTCCTACCGTAAATACATCAAAACTTATTTTTTGATTAGTAATACGCATGGCTAAGAATTCATTTGGACAACTTCAAAGGCAATTTTCTCAGTATTTAGATTTTTTTGTACCCTCAGATTCCAGATTTTCAAATAGTTGCATCTCCGCCAAATATTTTCCGATCCTAATAAACCATACATCAATAGAATATTTGACACTTAAGACTGGTTTTGTGGTCCAGAGTCACATATGTAATATATATATGAAATTAATTACAAAAAAAAAATAATAATAAATAAAAAAAACAATATATATGTATATGTATGTATAAGCTATGAAGGAACAAGATCTGAGCAATAAAATTTTATTCTCTGGGTATTATTCTCTCTCTCTCTCTCTCTCTCTCTCTCTCTCTCTCAGTCTGGACATAAAAGCAACCCTGAGGCTGCTCCAACGGGAGGAAAGAGAAAGATGAAAGATAAAGATTTAGATGAGCTGAAGAAAGAGGTTTCACTGGTAAGAAGTTTTTATTTTGTGTCT
The DNA here is from genome assembly GCF_963082965.1 of Carassius carassius. Taxonomy (NCBI): domain Eukaryota; kingdom Metazoa; phylum Chordata; class Actinopteri; order Cypriniformes; family Cyprinidae; genus Carassius; species Carassius carassius. Next base: position 6,598,697 of record NC_081766.1, read on the forward strand.
GTGCATAAGTGTACAAGAAAAAAGAGAGAGAGAAAGTGTGTGTGTGTGTGTGTGTGTGTGTGTGTGTGTGCTCTTGTTTTTTCGCCATATCAGGACACAACTCTGTATAATGACACAGGTATTACAAGGAAAGGGTGACTTATGAGGACATAACCCATGTCCCCATTTTTCAAAATGCTTATAAATCATACAGAATGAGTTTTTCTGAGAAAGTAAAAATGCACAAAGTTTCCTGTGAGGGTTAGGGTTAGGTGAGATGTCCCCACTTTTCACAAAAACAAACGTGTGTGTGTGTGTGTGTGTGTGTGTGTGTGTGTGTGTGTGTGTGTGTGTGTGTGCGTGCGTGTGCGTGTGCGTGTGCGTGTGTGTGTGTGTGTGTGTGTGAGTGTGAGTGTGTGTGTGAGTGTGTGTGTGTGTGTAAGAGAGTAAGAGATGATAATTAGAAATCAAACAATGAAATTATCTCACATTTTGATGGTCCAACTAATTGGCAAACATGAAGTGTTGTATCATATCTGATGTTCTTACAGTATGTGTGTTTCTACAGGATGACCATAAGCTGTCTCTAGATGAGCTCAGTACTCGTTATGAAGTTGACCTTGCCAGAGTGAGTCATCTTAACTTTTACCCTCGACATTTCCAGTAATGAATCGGATATTTTTTTAATCGTGATTACATTTTACCCAGCCGCACATTCAAGCTGCACACCCACGGCAACTTAAACAAGGCTTTGGAATATATATTATTTAATGATATAAGTTGTGGGGGGATAACAGTTTTAGCTAAATAAATATAATTGTTTTGTCTTCAGAGTTGCTTCAGGAAATCTTGAGTAACTTTGCTTCCATTCCACTAGGGTCTGACCCATAAGAGAGCGCTAGAAATTCTGGCCCGTGACGGTCCAAATGCACTGACCCCACCGCCCACCACACCAGAGTGGGTAAAGTTCTGTAAGCAGCTGTTTGGAGGATTCTCCATCCTGCTCTGGATCGGCGCAATCCTCTGCTTTTTTGCCTACGGAATTCAAGCGGCCACTGAGGATGAACCTGTCAATGACAATGTGAGTGCACTTACTATCCGGCCATGAGAGTGAGAGGTCTTATTAAGCAGCCAGTAAGACTGTAAGTTGTTGTGAGAGCTGTGGCCTGTTCCAGACACACTGACTTTTGGTGCTCATGAAAGAGACACTGGTTTAAATCTGTCTGGATCCTGTTTTTTGAGTCCAAATGTTATTTGAGCTTGTTGTGTGCTATAGTGTAGCTTTGTGCATTTAAAAACAATTCTTCATCTAGCTGTGAAGGAGTTAAGTAAAACATTACATAATAATTCATAATAATTAGCGTAAGTACCCATATGTGACCCTGACAAAACCAGTCTTAAGTCGCTGGGGTATATTTTTAGCAATAGCCAAAAAAAAAAAAAAAACACTGTATGGGTCAAAATGTTTGATTTCGATCAAAACTTAATTTTTGATTTGTAATATGCGTTGCTAAGATTTGGACAACTTTAAAGGCAATTTTCTCAGTATTTAGATTTTTTTGCACTCTCAGATTCTAGATATTCAAATAGTTGTATCTTGCCCAAATATTGTCTGAACAAACAATAAATCAATCGAAAGCTTATTTATTCAGCTTTCAGATGATGTATAAATCTCAGTTTCTAAACATTGACACTTATGACTGGTTTTGTGGTCCAGGATCACATACTACAGTATATGTTTGTCTCTAGCATTTAACTAATAGCAGTTTCCTTATTACAAATATCTAGCTTCCTATTTAAAAGATCCACTTACTCATTGCTCAAATCTGAAACAACCCTAATTATAAATAGATGCTGGCAACACTAATTAGTCATTCATACAGTATAATTCATAAAAGTAGTAGGACTAAAAGTATTCATGTGTCTCTAATATTTAAATAATACCTGTGCAAGTTCCTTTTTACAAATCGTTAAGTTTTCTAAAATCCATATTTAAGCCGATTAAAAGAGGAAATCACAAAAATGATGAGTTAAATTGGTCTCACTCCACCAGAGGGGAATTAAAACCTGCTGCGCACGTTGTTGGCGACTGAGGAGGATACATTTCTTTTAGCTCTGCTGTCCCATATCCAGTTTGATGAATGAGTCCCAGTCTGTGGATTGAGCTCCCAGCTGCTTGTGGGACAGTTTAGGGTCAGTGATAAATGAAAATGTGAAGATAAGGATCATTTAACTGTGTTTGCTCCTTTACACCATTTTTGCATGTTACCCATTCTAAACTGACAGTGTGGGTGTATATTTAAATGGTCTGACAGTGCTATTCTTTTGCAATGTTTAAGTCTATTTTTCATGAAAAATTGTTAAAATATGGACATTTTTGTGGTGGAAGGTAGGCCTCCATGAGATGGTTTTGAACATTGGCCACTAAAATTGCCAGATCCATTTCAGCCTTAAGACTCAGAAATTATGGCATAAATTGAACTGCAAGATGTAAATAGGATATATCTTGTACTCTACTTGTACACCAGTTGTTGTTGTTGTTGTTTTATCTTTATCATATTTACAGATGTAAAAAAGAGGGGTGGAGTCTTGACTTAAAACTTATCAGCCAAAAAAGAAAACAAATAGTGTGTAGTTTTGAGCCCCCTGACCCTTGACTTATGTCTACCTCTCTCTGGTTTACTGCAGCTGTATCTTGGTGTGGTTCTGTCTGCTGTGGTCATCATAACCGGCTGCTTCTCATATTATCAAGAAGCCAAAAGCTCCCGGATCATGGAATCGTTCAAAAATATGGTGCCTCAGGTCAGTTTGATAACCGCAGTGGATTGCTTTGGATAAAAGTGTTTGCTAAATGAATAAATGTAAATGTAAATAATCCCAAACGGAAACCATTATGAGCGATGTTTAATATGATTTACATAAATCCATGTAAATCCCTTTTAACATTTAAAAGCCCAATGTATGAATTATATAAATGTATGTAAATCCTTCTTAACTTATGAAAGAAACCACATGTCATCCCGCCACCCCCCTCTCTCAGAATTATCTTTGTTGGCATGCTGGGTACAATGTTGCGACAGTTTATACAGTACAGAAATTCACAATACAGAGAATAAATATGGTGAAGTAAAGCAAAGAAATAAACAGCAATGTAAAAGACAGGGACTAGACGTTTGCTAAATTGCTTTATTAAGTATAATTAAATTAGATTAAATGCAGTATAACATCATTATTAATAGACTAAAATGGTCATTAAAAAAATAATCTGTATGGTTAAATAACCAAAAATGGCTCCATTATAAAGTGGCTTATCATCTTAACAACCTGGAGCTGAACATGCTCAAAACAGTGGAGATGATCGTGGACTTCAGAAGAAACTCCCCTGCACTCCCCCCACTCACCATCATGAACAGCACTGTGACTGCAGTGGAGTCATTCACACCATCTCTCAGGACCTGAAGTGGGACAATCACATTGACTCCATTGTGAAAAAGGCCCAACAAAGGTTGTACTCCCTTCGTCAGCTGAGGAAGTTTAACCTGCCACAGGAGATGCTGAAACAGTTCTACTCAGCCGTAATTGAGTCTGTCCTGTGCACTTCAATAACTGTCTGGTTTGGTTCAGCTACAAAATCAGACATCAGAAGACTACAGAGAACTGTTCGGACTGCTGAAAGGATTATTGGTACCCCCCTGCCCACCCTTCAATAACTGTATACATCCAGAGTGAGGAAAATGGCTCAGAAAATCAATCTGGATCCCTCACATCCAAGATGCCCCATCTTTGAACTTTTGCCATCTGGCCGGCGCTTCAGAGCCACAAATACCAGCACAGTCAGGCACAAGAACAGTTTCTTCCCCCAGGCAATCTACCTCATGAACAGTTAAATGTTCCCCACTTATGCAATAAAAATGTTCAGTATCCTTACATTTATTTGTTATCCCTCCATCCTAGTACATCCCTGTATCTTGCATCTTACTCAATCCTATTCCATTATACGTTATAGCACAATTGTTTATACACTTATTTATTTGCAATTTTCTTTGTGTCTGCTTATGTCACTAAAACAAATTCCTTGTATACGCAAGCATACTTGGCAATAAAGCTCATTCTGATTCTGATTCTGATCTATAAATATACACACTTAAACAGATATACATGAAAGTGTTTCTTTCTTAGAGTAGGTTACATATTACAAACTCTGTTCTGACATGTTCACTGTTACAGGCCTTTCCCTAAATAACTTTTCTTCATCATCATGTTTGAGGATCTTTGAAATGGACTTTTGACATTTCTTTCAGCAAGCTCTGGTGATTCGTGATGGAGAGAAATTTCAGATAAATGCAGAACAGGTGGTTCAGGGAGACCTGGTGGAGATCAAGGGCGGAGACAGAATCCCAGCAGACCTTCGGATCATCTCCTCCAGCGGCTGCAAGGTAGAGCGAGTGCGAGTTATGTAGATAGACATTAAGAGAAAGACATCAGATCTGAGATCAGCTTTGTTTATCAACCTATAGTCTTAGTAAGAAGCCTGAGATCAGAAAAACTATACTATCTGTGTTTCTCAGGTGGATAACTCCTCTCTCACTGGAGAGTCAGAGCCTCAGACTCGTTCTCCAGAGTTTACTCATGAAAACCCCCTGGAGACCAGAAACATTAGCTTCTTCTCCACCAACTGTGTGGAAGGTCAGTCCATCCTTCATTACATTATTTGTTCAAGCATAATCATTTACATATTTTTCTGTTCATTTGTTCATTCATTGAAATGCTCAATTTGTTTTTAATTTCCTTCCTTTTTGTATGCATTCATTTGTTCATTTATTTGACCGTATTATTACTTACTTTCTCACATTAATTGGTTGATTTTTGTGTATGTGCAGGTACAGCCCATGGCATAGTGATCTCTACAGGTGATCGTACAGTGATGGGCCGCATTGCATCTTTGGCATCCGGTCTGGAAGTGGGTCAGACGCCAATCAACATGGAGATAGAGCACTTCATTCACATCATCACAGGTGTAGCCATCTTCCTGGGCGTGTCCTTCTTCGTCCTGTCAATCATTCTGGGCTACTCCTGGCTGGAGGCCGTTATCTTCCTCATTGGTATCATTGTTGCCAATGTTCCTGAGGGCCTGCTAGCTACTGTTACGGTGAGACACTCACACAAACACATATTGTGACATTCATATACACAAGGATTCAAATGTTTGGGGTTAGTAAAGGGCACATTAAATTGATCAAAAGTCACAGTAAAGGCAATTTTAGTGTTACAAACTATTTATTTTTCAAATAAATACTGTTCTTCTGAACTTTTTAGTCATCAAAAATTCTTGGGGAAAAATGCATCCTGATTTATGAAGACTGGAGAAATGGCTGTTGAGAATCCAGTTTTCCATTGCAGGAATACAGTAATATACATTTGAAAATATATTTGAATAGAAAACAGTTCTTTGAAATTGTAACAATATTTCACATTTTAATATTTCATATTGTGCCAAATGAAAGCAGCCTTGGTGAGCATAAAGACTTCTTTCAAAACTCGAAACAATCTTACTGACCTCAAGCTTTTGAACCGTAGTACACACATATGCACTGCAGTTTGTTTCTCATCCTTTCATTCTTTATATTTTTTATACTTCTCTATTTGTTAGACTCCCTCTTTCATCGATTTTTACAATCCCACAAAAGCAGAAAGACCATGACACTTTGTCGTCTTCTCCTTTAATTCCATTCAATCTCTCTCAGGTGTGTTTGACTCTGACTGCTAAGCGCATGGCTCGCAAAAACTGTCTGGTGAAGAACCTAGAAGCCGTGGAGACTCTGGGTTCCACCTCCACCATCTGCTCAGATAAAACTGGAACCCTGACTCAGAACCGGATGACTGTCGCTCACATGTGGTTTGACAACCAGATCCACGAGGCAGACACCACCGAGGACCAATCAGGTCAGAATGCTTTAAGATCCACAGACCAATCAAGTGAAAGTCGTTAGGTCACACAGGTCTAAAAGAATGCTCCATAATGAAATAAACATCATAAAAGTAGCCCATGTATTATATTCCAAGTGTTTGTTTATTTGCTTTATCCTAACTCTTATTAGCACTGAGAGTAATGATGTTTGATTTGTGAACATTCTTTCAGTGCAAACAGAAAAAAAAAATACCTGGTTGGGATACAATGCAAGCTTCCAGTATCAATTAGAGTTTCTGATCACAGTTACTGTCCCAGTAATTAGCATATGTTAGGTCACTTTGAATGAAAAGCATCTGGGAAATGGCAGTGTTTTGATATCTTTTGAACATTTACAGGATTCATTCTCCCCTTGATCTGTTTACACATCTGTACATCTGTTTGAGCATATTTGACCAAATGTCTTTTTTTCTTATTTCACTCTCTCTCTCTCTGTGTGTTTGTGTGTGAGTGTGTGTGTGTAGGCAGTTGCTTCGATAAAAGCTCTCCTACATGGTTCTCTCTGTCTCGAGTGGCAGGACTTTGTAACCGTGCTGTCTTCAAACCTGGACAAGAAAACATTCCTGTGCGCAAGGTACAATAAAACACAACACCACGTACAAAGACATTCACGAGTTTGCAGTCAATAAGAATTAGATTATTTGAAATTAAAACTTTTATTCAGCAAGTCTGCATATTTTTTATTCATCGAAGAATAACATTTATCAGCACAACTGTCACCATTTATAGTAATGAGAAATGTTTTTTGAACACCAAATCAGCATATTAGCATGGTTTTTGAAGTAATCGCTTTTGAATTAATCATCACACCATCACAGGAAAAAATGACATTTAAAAATTTCAGGTTTTATAGAAACTTTTTTTTTTTTTTAAAGAGACTTCAAGACTTTTAAAAACATAAAAAATATTACAGACCTCTAACTTTTGAACAGCAGTGTACATTTGAATTAAGATGAGGGATTGTTCTCTACTGTTGTTTGATTTGTGACATTGTGAGTTTCTGTGTGTTTGTAGAGGGACACATCAGGTGATGCATCAGAGTCTGCTCTGTTGAAGTGTGTTGAGCTCTCGTCCGGGTGTGTTCAGACTCTGAGAGGCAACAACCGAAAAGTGTCAGAAATCCCATTCAACTCAACTAACAAATACCAGGTACACCTACAAGCTATAAAGATATTAAACAAACAAATCATGTCGATGTCATGCAGAAATCGATTAAGATATAAATAATCCCAGTCTCTCTCTCTTAGCTGTCTATTCATGAGATAGAAGACAGTCCCACTGGACACCTGCTGGTGATGAAAGGAGCCCCAGAGCGGATTCTGGACAGGTAATCAATACCAGAGCTTGATACAGTGAATCCATATATAGAACAGAAATAACATGAATCAATAACTGTGATTAATGATGAGATGCCATACTTTTTATTGATTAATACAAGCTTGAACGATTCATCATAATTCAATACTTATTATTAATATATGTGATTATTGTAGTGTTGTTATTGTTAACCAAAAAACTGTTAAAATATTTTGGCTGTTTGTAATGAAATATATATAAAGCAATATTTAAATTTATATAAGATGAAAAACATAAAAAATTCAATTAAACTAGAAATGTTGCCTTTGCAATTAACCGAAAAAAGTTACAATCACTAAAACTAAAACTGAAATAAAAAATACATTAAAGCTATAAAGTTAAATTAATGCATTTAGCAGATGTTTTTATCCAATGCGACTTACAGTGCATTTAGGCTAACATTTTTTACCTAACATATGTTCCCTGGGAATCAAACCCACAACCTTTTGCGCTGCTAACGCAATGCTCTACCACTGAGCCACAGGAACACTATTATACTATTATATTAGAAATAAAAAATGACAAAAGAAAATAACAAAATTACTAAAACTCAAATTAAAATTATACAAAGAACGAGAAGCTCATTTAAAATATTAATGAAGAATAGTATATAACTAGACTGTTTATTGGCAATAAACAAACCTGAATCAGTGACTGTGAGTGTTGTTGATCCATCAAAATTCCATAGCTGCTAATAATATCTGTCATCATTGACAGCCATGCTGTTTTTAATCAATAACTGATTATTTGGTGATTGGTAATGCAGGTGCAGTACCATAATGATCAACGGTGAGGAAATGCCAATGGATGAGGACTGGAAGGACGCCTTTCAGGGAGCATACATGGAGCTGGGCGGACTGGGCGAGAGGGTTCTGGGTAAGTACTTCCTTCCTTCCTTTCCTCTTTCTTTCCTTCCTCATTTAATTCTCTACCCTCTCTCTCTTTCAGGGTTCTGCCACCTGTTACTCTCTCCCTCACAGTTTCCAAGGGGGTTTGAGTTTGATAGTGAAGATGTGAATTTCCCGATCAACCAGCTCTGTTTCCTGGGCTTGATCTCCATGATCGATCCGCCTCGCGCCGCAGTGCCAGATGCTGTAGGAAAATGCCGCTCCGCAGGCATTAAGGTATCCATTTATAGGTTCCCTCCATCCATTAATCTACAGTTCAGCATTTTGTGTCCGATGTCAAAGGTGACAAAATCTTTACAGGTTATCATGGTAACGGGTGACCATCCTATAACCGCTAAAGCCATTGCTAAAGGCGTGGGCATTATCTCTGAGGGCAATGAGACGGTGGATGATATCGCTGAAAGACTTAATATACCTCTGAGCCAAGTCAATCCAAGGTCTGTGTGTGTGAATCTATCTCTTTTGAGTGTTTGCTTGAGAGTCTGGGTGCATAAACATAAACTACTGGGTGTGTAGACTAAATCTGAAGGGGATTTTTATCTGCTTTTATTTCTTCTTCACAGATAATGGAATTGGGCACTATTCTGTGTGTGTGTGTGTGTGTGTGTGCGTTTCAGAGACGCTAAGGCCTGTGTGATTCATGGTTCAGACTTGAAGGACATGAGCTCTGAGTATCTGGATGATATTCTGAGGAACCACACAGAGATTGTGTTCGCTCGCACTTCACCTCAACAAAAACTCATCATCGTGGAGGGCTGCCAGAGACAGGTGTGTGTGTGTGTGTGTGTGCTCTTGTTTTTGTGACATATCAGGACACAACTCTGTATAATGACATGGGTGTGACACAGGTATTACAAGGAGAAGGTGACTTATGAGGACATATCCCATGTCCCCATTTTTCAAAACTCTTATAAATCATACAGAATGAGGTTTTTTTTGAGAAAGTAAAAATGCACAAATATTCCTGTGAGGGTTAGGGTTAGGGGTAGGGTTGGTGTAGGGACATAGAATATACAGTTTGTACAGTATAAAAACCATTACGCCTATAGGATGTCCCCACTTTTCACAAAAACAAACGTGTGTGTGGGTGGGTGTTTGTGTATTTGTGAATATTAAAATATCACACACTAGATGTTTTACACATGACAAATTTGTCAGAATGCAAGTTAGACTGAAATATCAGAACTTTGGAATTATTATGTTTACATTAATTTTAGCAGGTGTTTCTTAAAAGTGCTGTATGTGGTTTTTTTTTTCATGGTGTTGGAAAAAAGGCAATATTTTGGTTACTGATGCCATTGTCATAATGCACTATTCACAGTAACTGTGACTTGTTTATTTTACAATGGAAAGTGGCCAGTAACTTAACATTTTTAAAAGGAACGTAATACTTTTACTCAGCAAAGGTGCATTAATCAAAACTGACATTAAAGGCCTTTTTAATGTCACAAAATAATTTCAATTGCTGTTCTTTTAAACTCTGTATTCACCAAATAGTCCTGAAAAAACGGTTTCCACAAAAATATTATTAAAATGACTTCTTCAGGATCATGTGACATTGAACTTGAGCTGCAGAAAATTCAGCTTTGTCATTACAGGAAAATAAATTACATTTAAAAATAGACAAATTAAACTACAACGCAGTTCCTTTAAATTATAATACTATTGCACAGTATGACAGTTTTTACTGTATTTTTGATCAAATAAATGCATCACTGGCATAAGCATAAGAGACTTCTTTAAAAAACATGAAAAAATCTTACTGACCAAAAATGTTTGAACAGTAGTGTAAACTTAATGTCTGACAGACTACCTGAAACACTTTTTGACACTGACTTTGATTTTCTGACGTGTCTTTAATTCTGAAAGCTCTTTCTCTAAATCTGATTGGCTGACTTGCCTTTGACTCTGATTCTGATTGGCTGGCTCTGGTTGCAGGGTGCCATAGTGGCAGTGACAGGTGATGGGGTGAATGACTCCCCTGCTCTGAAGAAGGCTGACATTGGCGTTGCCATGGGAATCTCTGGCTCTGACGTCTCCAAGCAAGCTGCTGACATGATCCTGTTGGACGACAACTTTGCCTCAATTGTTACGGGGGTGGAAGAGGGTAAGATAGAGAAGGAATATTAAGTATTAGGACAAAAGAAATGAAGCATTGCAATTTTTCCTTGCTTTCTCTCTTTCAAATTTCTAAATGTATTGGCCTGACTGACTTACACAATATAAAAAAATTCCTTCTTTAAATGTATTTATTGCATTAATACAAATTATATATATAATATTCAATAAGATAAAATATGTGTCTGTGTCAGGTCGTCTGATCTTTGATAACCTGAAGAAGTCGATTGCGTACACGCTGACCAGTAACATCCCAGAGATCACACCCTTCCTGCTCTTCATCATCGCCAGTGTGCCGCTGCCTCTGGGCACCGTCACTATCCTCTGCATCGACCTTGGCACTGATATGGTGTGTTATACACAGACTCAGACTTGTGTGCATTCAGTCTTACTTCCAGTTCCTGTCAAGTGTGATCAAACCCTCGGGCACCAGACACCAGACCAACTCACACACGCACACACATATAAGCGTCTTTGTCATCACCATCATCATTCTCTCTCTCTTTCTCAGGTTCCTGCGATCTCTCTAGCATACGAGTCGGCAGAGAGTGACATTATGAAGCGTCAGCCCCGAAACCCTAAAACTGACAAGCTGGTGAATGAGAGGCTCATCAGCATGGCTTACGGACAGATCGGTCAGCCTCAAGTGCACTTGCACACAGATATCAGCAAACGCACACACATGCCCTTTATAACTTAATTCTTGTAAACTTTGTAGTCTGTGAAGATTTTCTTTGTGCAAACAAATGATCATCCGAGGCATCATGCACTTATTTTTTGATGGGTTACTAGGTTGACTTGGTGCACTAGGCAAGAAAAGACATGATCAAAGTGGAAAAAACTATTTTATCTACTTATTACTTCATTTTATGTGTAATACGAGACAGTGTCATTTTTTCTGTGCTAAGTGCAAACACCTTTTTATCCTCAATAATGCAACAATTTTTTTAAAGAAATATATTTTGCACTGTAAGTGTAAATGAAAAACGACTTTAGAAATCTGAGGGGGGTGAACAGGCTTCGTGCTTCTGATTAATTGTGAATAAAATAGCTTTTCATGCTCTGCAGGGATAAAAGTAATCACGTATTTGTGTTTAGCTGTGCATCTATATTTGTGTTATTTGTGTGTAGGTATGATCCAGGCACTGGGAGGATTCTTCACCTATTTTGTGATCATGGCTGAGAATGGCTTTCTGCCTCAAACACTGCTGGGAATTCGACTGGATTGGGATGATCGTTCAGTTAATGACGTGGAGGACACCTACGGACAGCAATGGGTAAACGTACACACACACATACACACAGACACACACACCAAACACACACACACAAAACACACACCATCTGAAGAACTACTATTAATTATCTTTTAGTTAAGGTTCAAGAAAAAGAACTATGAAGTAACTAGTACTGAACAGTTACACGCAAACAGTCACTATAATAATCAGACTGTGGCCCACAAATCAAGTACTTGAATAAAAGTACAGATAACCCAATAAAATATTACTCCAGTAAAATTATAAGCCTACTCATTTTCAAAATTACTTGAGTAAACGGACAAGTACAAAGTACTACTACAGTAACAACTTTGTTACAGTCCACTTATTAGCCTATGATGGAAATGAAATATGCATTTTGTTTGCTTCTAAATGTTTAACTTTTGATTATAAAATGTTTGTTGAATGAGTTAAAATGTGGGCAGTAAAAGATCGTAAACAAGTATGTTAAATTTGAGGTAATTATTATTTACTAATAGGTTCATTTTAGAATACTGTTTCAGGTTCTTAGTAAATCCTGCGTAATTATCTAATAAGTCTTTATTAATTACTGAAGGGTTCACTATAATTTCACTTAAGAATAGGCAGACTATTTCAGATTCAAAATAAGTCTTGCAGAATTATTTGATAATTCTTTGTTAATTACTAATTAGTTACCTGTATTTCAACTTTCCCTCAGTCCTTGCCTTACACACAGGAACTGAATTAATGGTAATGTGGTATATGCTGAGGAGGCACACATACAGTACTGTATATAAAATATAAAAACTAAGGTAAGTTATCGCAAGGCACTGAAGTGGTGGTGGGGTTCCTGTCGGAAGCTGATTTCTTACAAAATACACTCACAAACCAATTCACTACACAGGCATAACCTCTATAAAAAGTATTGCATTTATTAATATTCCCTTTTCATACTACTACTACTTCTGCTAGTAACATTTATATGAAAGGGTCACCATTCAGTGTAACTGTTCATTAGTAGTTACATCATAGTTACATTTCTTGAACCTTAACTAGTAGATAATTAATAGTAGTTCTTCAGATGGTATGAAAGAATACATTAGTTATTGATTAGCTAACTGTTACTTAACATAATCATAAAATTGTATCACATACTGATAAGTTAACGCATCTTCCTTCATAGTTACCAGTAGTGAGTTAAGTGTTAATGAATAATGAACCTTAGTTCTTCAATAATTCCTTACCAGTTATGCAGTAAGTAAGAAACAGTATTCTTACCCTTTAATGTTTTTGATATATGTCTCTTATGTTTACCAAGGCTGCATTTATAAAATAAAAAAATACAGTAAAAACAGTAATATTGTAAAGTATTATTTAAATTTAAAATCACTGTTATTTTTTCAATATATTTTGATGCTATATATAAGTCTATATTTTCTATATAAGTCTATATCTATAAGTATATATTTGCTTTTCAAAAAAAAAAATATATGCTGCTTAATATTTTTGTCGAAACTTGGATGCTTTCTTTTTAGCATTTTTTGATGAATATTCAAAAGAAGCATTTATCTGACTTTATTTTTTGTAACGGTTTATTTGATTAATGGTAATTTTTTTTGCCAGAATATTTTTTTTATTAATAAGTCATAGTTTTCTACATTTAACAGGCTCAAACTGCTAATCATTTGACAGTTTTTAAAATGTATTCACAACAATTACATGAGTGAATTATGTTCGCTATTTTTGAAATGTATGCATTTCATCATGTTTCTGTTTAAATATATATTTTTTTCAGACTTACGAGCAGCGTAAGGTCATCGAGTTCACCTGTCACACCTCGTTCTTCGCCAGCATTGTGGTGGTGCAGTGGGCCGACCTCATCATCTGCAAGACACGCAGGAACTCCGTCTTCCAACAGGGCATGAAGTCAGTATGTGTTTGTGCATGTTTATGAGCCCATTCAAGAGTGTGATATTTGCATACGTCTCGGTTAAAGGCTGTTCTCTTACCTGTGCACTTATAGGAATAGGATTCTCATTTTTGGACTGTTTACTGAGACGGCTCTGGCAGCCTTCCTGTCCTACTGCCCTGGAATGGACATTGCCCTGAGGATGTACCCACTCAAGTAAGGGACACACACTTCTGCTCCCTAGAAGAGTTTATGTTCTTTGCTCCCCCTGTCCTTACCTTTTCCTTTCTAATTTTCCTATTCCTTTTACAGGATTATGTGGTGGTTCTGTGCTTTACCATACAGTTTGCTAATCTTTGTGTATGATGAGATCCGTAAATTAATCCTGCGCAGGAATCCAGGAGGTGAGCACCGATTGTTTTTTTTGTTTGTTTGTTTTCTCGAGTAACAAGTAATGTTTTTTTTGTGGTTTTAATTTTAATTTCATACCAACTTAATTTAATAACAACTTGGTACTAATTGAATATATGTGAAATTAGCCTTTTCCTGCATGCATCGTTTTAATTTAGTTAGTTAATTTTTCTCTCTCTGTCTTTCATTTCCAGGCTGGGTGGAAAGAGAGACCTACTATTAACAAGAATATGCAATCTCTGTGCATGATTGCTGCTGTGTGTGTCTGTTTGGAAAAGATATGTAGAAAGGTAATGAGACAAATGAAGAATCAAACAATCATGTGACATTTATCATGCAAGAATGAATGTGTGTGTCTTTGATTGAGTATGTACATGAACTGGGAATAATTTGTTTACATTATGTATCCTAAATATCATTATCCTCAATAAATTGGTGATTTAATAGTTATAGGTTTCAGGATCATTAAATTGAATTGATTTTGCTGTTAATTTAAAACGTTTAGGCTGGAGTTAATTTTCTTTTTCACTTGTGTGTGAAATGTGGTACATGATTCAAATATTTATTTGCAATTTTAGGTAGCCTACTGCAGAAATATTAAAAGCTTTTTGTTGGTACTAGTTTTATGCAAATTTATTAGAATTCTGTTGTAATGTTACTATCAATATAATTCTGTGATTCTATTTAAATACTTATAAGCAATATAAAATACAATTCAATAAAGTTTTCAACAAGCTTTCGAAGTGATTTAATTTGACATGTTTTATAACTTAATTCACAATGCAACCTAAAATGTGAACATGAAGATGAATTAAAAAAATCTAAATGGCTAAGTATAACTTTCTTTACAACTATTATTATTTAATCCGAAAATAAATATAATCAAGGATACCTATTTGCATAGCCTGCCCTAAACTGACAATGACCTCACTTACCGCTAGTAATGACCTTACCAAAATGGCGGTGGCCTGTGAACTCTTTTGTGACATAACATCCTGCTGCGTCACGTCCGAACACTCAAGCTCGAAAACATGGCGTTGCTTTTAAGGTCAGTACGAACATGTCATTTTTAAAACGTGACAGTTTTGCTCTTTCTTTTGTTTAAGATGAAATTAATCGTTGTGACATTCTTTTTGAAGCCATATTATCTGGCAGTTCTGATGTTGTTAACATGTTGTAAATGTAACAAGTGCACTTTGATCTACTAAAATCTTTATAACCATGTCTATGCTTCATGTTTTTGTTTTCATTATCAGTCAGTCCATTTATTTTTATTTCAACATCAAGTTTTTCAGAATGATAATAGTTGTGTTTGTTCATACTGTCTGTAATAATCTTGTCATCAAATTCGAAAACATCAAAACTTTGAGTGTTGTTTTGTATGACTCAGACATATGTAATTTTCATATGTCTGAGCTCATCTCTGGAGTCTTATCACATGAACTGGATCAGTTTGACATATCCCTGATTTATAGGATTAACCATATTAGGCGTTACTTATGTCCTGTCACATTGTTGTAACTGTATGTAAATGTGTATTTGTACTTAAAGGTGCTAGTTTTATACTTGAATACATATTTTGTGTCTGAAAAGTATGGGGTTTCTCTGTGTTAAAGGACATTGGCCCGGCAGGGTCTGTGTTCATCACGGTTGCAGGTTGGCGTACTCTACAGACAGTGCGTATACTTGTATTTTCGTTAAACATTTTCAATTGAAGAATTCATATTAATGTGTAAAGCTCCTTTTGTTCCGTTCTTTTCAGTGCTGTTCCTATGGGAACTACAGCAAAAGAGGAAATGGACAAGTTTTGGACCAAAAACACACGACTCAACCGACCTGTCTCGCCTCATATAAGCATCTACCAGTGAGTGTTCACACTTCTGCTTCTTGGAGTGTATTGATCATACAATCTACAGGATTGGACGTGTGAGGATGTTGGTTTGCGGTGAGTTCTAAATGAAATGTCACTAAAAGTCAATGGATTAATGGCTTTGGTGTTTTCAGGTGGTCAGTCCCCATGATGATGTCCATCTCACACAGAGGAACAGGAGTAGCACTAAGCTCAGGTAGCTAACATATAGTCTTGTCTTTTGATAATGTGTTTAAAGGACCACAAAATGATAAATATATTAGCATATACAATAACGATAACGTTCTGTTTATTATAAGCATACAGTCATGTTGTCTACTGCTTTAAATGCTCAAGAACTTTAAAGTTAGGTATAATCTGATTGGCTGTCAGTGTTTTTATCGTTAATCGTCCTTATTAAAGTGCTTCCAGTGATGTCCTTCCTCTTTGTTGTTGTTATAGCTGTGATGTGTACTAAAACTTTATAGATTTGGTCTTTTGCATATTAATATAAAATGATGATGTTGATCTTTTTGGTCTCAGGAATCTCTGCGTTTGCACTTGCTGCGTTGGTGTTACCTGAGAGTTACCCACATTACCTTGATCTGATTCACTCCATGTCCTTTGGGCCCCAGTTTCTTGCTTTCAGCAAATTTGCTCTGGCTTTCCCAGTGGCTTTCCACACTTTCAACGGCATCCGTCATCTGGTACATTCATACACACATTTACTCGTGCTGATAATGACTCGTGACAGTGTAACCAGTTGAATGTGACCAAAGTGTGAAATTAAGACACTATGGTTCAGTAGTTTGGGGTTAATAAAATGAATTTATTTATTTATTTATTTTATCAAGAAATTAAAACTTTTATTCAGCAAGGATTCATTAAATAGATCAAAAGCGACAGTTTAGAAATTTCTAATGTTAATAAGATTTTGATTTTACCAATAAATACTGTTGTTGTTTTTTCTATTCATTAAAGAATCCTGAAAAAATATATCACAGTTTCCATAAGCGGTTTTTAACATATTAGCGTAATAGAATGATGTCTGAAGCATCATGTGAAGACTGCAGTAATGATGCTGAAAATTCAGCTTTGCCATCACAGGAATAAATTACATTTTAAAATATATTAATACTGAAAATAGTTATTTTAAATAGTAATAATAATTCACAATATTACGTTTTTTTTTTAATCAAATAAACGCAGCCTAGATGAGCATTAGAAACTTCTTACAAAAACTTTAAAAGCCTTACCAACCCCAAACTTTTGAACGTTAGCATATTTTACAGAATTTTTTAATGTCTGTTCAATGTTTTCCTCGTCTGCCAGAATAATGAAATATCATTTTATAAGACTATTCTAAGCAAATACTGATATTATTTTGGTTTATTATTCAGCATATCATGTAATTAATTTGATTTTGATTTTTTTATTTATGTGCCCAAATATATCATATCACACTTTGATATAAATCTCTCTTTTCCTCTTTCTTTCAGTTATGGGATCTTGGGAAGGGTTTTAAGATTCCTGAAGTCTATCGTTCTGGCTACATTGTCATTGCTTTGACTGTTCTCACATCGATTGGTCTTGCTGCCATGTAAATCCGTGGAAATGAGAGGACTGAGTGAGATGCACAAATGAAGAAGACATGGAATTGGACGAAGTGGTGTTCTTTTGTTTATCTGTCTTAGAAGTGGCCTATAAGGACCAAATTGATTCATATAAAAAATGCAAAATAAATATCAACCCAAAAACTATTCACTGTGTTTTTCATGCCTTGCACATTGCTAAACTGAAAAAGAGGGGCATACCACTTAATTGGCATTTAAAATTAACTTTACAGCAATCATATGGAAATATAAGGAGTGGGCTGAGCATTTGTCTTGTTTCATTGTGTCATTGCAGTATTTCCAAAAATGTTGACTTGTGCTTGATTTCAGTTTAATAAAATCACTTTAGGTGATTTAAAGGCCAATTAAACCTTAAGACTGGGGGGTATATATGAAAAATGTAGTTTTGTGCCTTCCTCCCAGCATGACTATATAAGAAGTTAAAAGAAGAGGTGAAGTTTGTAGTATGAATCGTGTACCGTTTCTCTCCGCTCAATTTCCTGTAACATCTATAAAGATACTGTTTTTAGAACAATGCATTTTGTGTGTCATAATGATGGTAAGGTAGATGTTTCATAGTAACCACTAATAAGAGAGAGCGATTAGAATATTGTTAGTATTCTTAATAAACACAAATGTTGAAGTCTGGCTGCACAGGATAAATTATTCTCCTTGAAATCTTGTTCACCTGAATGATAATGTCAAGGATTGCTGTGGGCTTTTTTCATTTAAATGGTAATGTCGTAAAATGGATTGGTTTGGATTACAGACTACATGAAGTCACTACACTGAATGTTTACTGAGAAAACTCCTCACTTCCCTTCCGCTTCACTAAAAAACGAAATCAGGAGATAACATTTATCTGCATGTGAAACTAGACGGCATGACCTTCCACTTGTGCTCAAGAATAATCAAGTCATGTTCAGTTTAAGTATTGCATCTGGTTGGATTATGTGGTTTTCAAACTGAGATCTAGGGACCCCAGATATCCTTCTGAAAACAAAATAAATAAATACACACACACACACACATATATATATATATATATATATATATATATATATATATATATATATATATATATATATCTGTCCTTGCAGTTTCTGTAGGCTATGGTCTTTATCTCCTGGAGGTTACATTGCACTAATCTCTGCAAAGTGCCTTTGTAATAATATTTGTGAAAAGTGCTGTACAAAACGTTTCACTTAAGGTTTACACATTGAACAGTAGGCTACTCTAATGGTGAAAAGAATTCACTGTTAATTTAATACAAAGTAGCCTAAATAGTGTCCTATTTTCAATTTTTTACTATACGAACAAATTGTTTAACGCCTTTATAATATCATGTTTACTGTATTCACTCTAAATTGATATTTATGCACGAACATAGCCTAGCTGCCTTTAACAATTAACGAATATGTTCTAGAGCTTGAAAAACCCTGGCAGGATATTTAATCTATAATGGGCTAATTTTACAACAAACAAATAATTAAACTATACTACTGAAAATCGAATATACATAAAAGACGTCGCTTTTTAGGTAATGTTATTAATTTCTCTTATGGTTTTTGTTTGTTCTGTCCAGAATAACGCTGGTACAGCTGATTGTTAAAAGTAAACCACGCGAAATAATTAGCGTTTGTTTGAGCTATCGTAGTAATTTGAATAACATAGATGTTTTATAGAGTCGCTGAGATTTCTGGATGATTGTCGTTTACAAAAATTTATCAAAAACCCATGCTTATTTTGCTTTCGGATGCGGAGGGAGGCAGTGGCGCCATTGCCGCATGACGTCAAAACAAGAGGCGCGCGCGCTCCCCCTAGCGGGACTTGACGCGTTTACAAGCAGTGCACTGGTCCTGATGCTGCAGGATACGGTACTGATGCAGAATATAACCTCGCTTTACGTTGCATCATGTGGCTCAGTCTCTGTGGCGCAATGGAATAGCGCGCTGGACTTCTAATCCAGAGGCTCCGGGTTCGAGTCCCGGCAGAGATGAGTCGACAATGACGCCATCGCGGAATGATGGTTATTTTTTATGCTCAATTATGTTTTATGATGCTCAGTCGTCGCAGAGGATGCAATACAGATTACATTTTAGTGAACGAACGCAATCTTGTGTATGACTAGCAATAAACCGTTCGTTATGAAAACAATAATAAAACATTAATTTATTATCATTTAAAAAATGTAAAAAGCCTATGGTTCTATGAGATTTTCCACAGTTAATTAACTATGCAACGGCTTGCAAACGACATGCAACGGTTCCGCGAATTTCAATATACAGTACTCTTGATAATTATTATTATTTTTAATCCTATATTTCTTATTCAGCAAAAATAGCTATTTTTCTTTTCAGGGATGCGATATTAAACATGTCATGTAGAGGATGCAACATCCAGTATTTAAGCTTACCTTTTTGTGAATGAGCCCTTGTGTATGCATACCAATAAACCACTTTTGGTTTAAGAAAAAAATCGTGGCTTTATGAAGGAAAAAAAAAGATGTAACGGTTTGGTAACTTGCAAGTATTCTTGATTTTAACGTTTTTAATCCCACATTTCTAATACAGTAAAAATTGCCATTTTTCTTTTTAATGCATTCTTGTCCCCTTTTGCCCTCTCAAATCAGTTCAGCTGTAATATACTTGTCTGTGGTCTTGCCAATAAGGTCTCTCTAACCTGAAGAGTATTTTCTTCAGGTTAGAGAGGGATGGTTGGGGTGGAGAAAGAATGAGAGCCTGCCAGAAAGATGGAGAGAGACATCAGTGTCCTATTGATTTCCCAGCGAAACGGTGTGATTGGCTCTTCCCAGTCATTATGGAATAGAGATAGAGAGGAATCTCACCTCTGCACTGCCTGATCAAACTCTACAGGAAATCCTCTTCCTGGAAACCCTCTTTCACCCTGTCATGCATTTATCTGAATTGAAAGTGTGAATGTTCACTAGAGAGTTTCTCAGTCATTCATTTATCCACTTTGAGCTCATTTTCATCCTCTCATCTACCCACATGAGGCAATTTCACCAGTATCATCCTGCTTTGAAATTTCATCTACAATTTTGCCATTCATATGTGATCCTGGCTTGTTCTTCTCCACAGGCAAGCTGGTGTGTGTGTGTGTGTGTGTGTGTGTGTGTGTGTGTATGTGTGTGTGAGAGAGAGAGAGAGTGAGAGAGAGAGAGAGAGGGAGAGGAGATGAGGGCTCATTTTAATGCAGTATTTGATTTAAGATGTTTAGCAAGTCATTAAACTGATAATTGGGACGTTATGTTAATATTATCCCTCTCTTCCCTCGCACGCCTGGGCCGGTCGGAAACTCGGGTGTTGGTTTCTGCGCTTCTGGACACTCGCACGTCGAAGAAAGGGAATTGCGCAGGTCACGCGTGGACTGTCACAGCTCTGCGGAGAATGACGTCAGCGTGGGCATGGGCTCTGTTTCTTAACACTAGAAACTGAAGGCACACTGGACCGCACTTCGCAGACTGAAATACAGTTGCCTGAATAATTCTCAGTCCGATAGGCTGAACTACTTCGGTGTGGTATGATGTAACCGGGCGCTTTCTGGGAATACCGTGCTCGCAGTACAGTCTCCTGACCGGTAGATGTAACTACTGTCTCATCCGTATCAGTGATGAAGACAGTGTTGACGTGCGTGCACAAGCTGGGATGATAACACTACAAACTGTATCTTTTTATTTACCGCATAAAGAGATTAATTTTCCACTGTCTAATCTGTGTCATGGTTTATTCACCCCGTGAAATGAATAAAAGCCGACAGGCTGTGGGCTGCTGACATTAGACACAAGTATGTAGTGATTTGGGACGTAAGTGTCCCGCCCCGAGGCTCCGGTTGGCTGCTCGAGCCACCGCCACGGTGAACGAGTCGCAGCTCTCTCGTGGTATCTGCCTCTCATGCAGTCGTCCATGTTTTACCCCGTGCGTCCCCCGCACCGCACAGCGAGTAAATCCACGTGCAGAACTAATCCTTAAATCCTCTCGCGAGTCGCAACGCCCTCCCCTCCCTCCTGCCATCCTCTCCTCTCGCGCGGGCCTCCCGAGCAGCCGGCGGGGTCTCCAGAGCCCGGCTCGCGCGGGGACTCGAAAGACCACACCTCGCGCCGCCACCAACCAATAAAAAGGTCGACCCTCACGAAAACATTGTCCTGCTCACATTTCACTCCGACAATTTGGAAGACGTAGATTGAATTTATTTTCAGGAGCATGAAGATTTTTTGTGACATTATTTTCATGAATACTAATTACTTTAAGAAGAGTCCAAGCGTCTTGTAATTCAAATAAATCTTAATGATGATTTTATTTACGGTAAACAGAAATGTTATTTAATTCCGTGTAAATTTATAAATATATATTTTCTTGTTTATTTCTTTTCAGTTAAGTATTTAAAACAGCTATTTATTTATTTACTTGGTTATAGAAATTGCTCAATTAGAGTGTTTTCTTAACATTAGGTAAATTAAATAATGCATTGTTTGCATATGTACTCATACTCAATTAATTTATCATATTTTGACTTTTGAAATTTAGCATTTTTGAACTTCAAAGATACTCATAGAATCAATTTGCATCCACAAATATAATAACTGATGTTCTTTATTGTTTCCGTGTGCCATGTTTTGTCAGAAAATCAAACAAACGGTTAATATATTATATATAAAAGTTATAAGTTTTGAGAGATTCCTCTAAAAACAGACTAGGCCACGAACTTTACGCACTTATAACATAAATTATTTTATGAACAACTGTAATAATATTAATAATAATAATAATAATAATAATAATAATAATAATAATAATAATAATAATAATCTTTCAGGCACTTTGGTCTAGCCCTGCTATCCTAATGGTACGGCCAAATCGTATTAAAATCCCCACCCCTCCCCCTCCACACCGCGCGCCTCCCCCCTCCCTCCATCCCTCCCTCACTGCCTCCCTCCCTCTCTCAGTGCTTTCAGACAGACTGTTTTGCTGCAGTGAACGGTAGCCGTGGAGAGAGGAAAAGGCAAGAAAAACAAGAAGACAGCGGAGGGCGGAACGAGAATCAAGATAGACAGATCCATTGGGACCTTAGCGTGAGCGCCAGCGGGCAGAAACGGGTCCAACACTCCAGAACCGACGGAGCCGACGGGCATCACGAGCAGCGCTTATAACGGTGCGTATTGTATCTGCCCTCCTTTTGTGCACACAGACACGCAGGACTATTATGGTCTCTGGCGTCCTGGCGCTCATGCTGATGGGGGGAGACACCTGTCAGGTTTGTAAATAGGGGCACGCTCGTGCTCTGGAATGCGCCTGCATCTGCGAGCGCCTCTCCTGACGGGCGCACCGGGCAGGAAACAGTCCAACGCTCGGAGGTGTTAAACTATGAGCGAAGGGAAGGGGGTTGATGTTAAAGTGTGTTTAGGCTTACTGTTAATGCGCTGATGGTTGTTTGCCCCCTGTCGTCTCCCCTCCCCTCCTAGTCGCGAGCTCTAGCAACATCCCTGCTGCTCCTTCTGCATTCAGCGATCTCGGACTGTATGCACCTGCCAGTGTTTTCCGTGGTTCGGTGGGGCGTCCCGGTTGCGCGGGTGAGAACGGGACTGGTTCTCAGCGGGAGAGGCGGGAGGGGGTTGGGGGGGGGGGGGGGGGGTGGTAAAGAGAAGTGCGAGAAAAGAACCGATTAGTGAGGGAGGCGGCGCGGGTGGTTCAGTGTCTGGTCGCGTGTCACAGAATTGCAGCAGGTATCATCACCTCATCCCAACAGTCGAGAGAGGCGAGGCTTCGCTGCTGAACACACACACACACACACACACACAGTTTGACGGCCACTGTCCGTCCTTGCCTCCCTCTGTAGTTGCACGACAATACAGATTATCTCTGCGCTGTCGCCCGCCCGCTCAGCAGACAACGCCATGACTTATACAGTTCACACAAGCGCACTACGAGAGAGGAATAGGCAGCCAAACGACCTGGACTATTGTGTGAGTGCGTCGCGTGAGACTGCGCGCTGAATTCTCAACGGGCGACAGGTGCACCTTCTTCTCGCGCGCGCAGCAGTCAGAGCGGAAGAATAATGAAAGCGGTGTTAAAGGCTGCCGGGAGGATTTCGGGGCAATACTCCACATAGCCTATCTCAATTCAGGCACGCGCTCGTTTTTAGGTAGCGTTTGTCGATTCAGAGTCCTTTTCTGGGTTACTGAGTGACGAAAGGAATGTTTTCGATCACTGCGTCACATCACACACAGTGAATGACACGGTGATATCAATGGAAGCACATGGGCAGCGCGGGAGTGAAGTGTGTGTGCTCAGCATCAATGCGACCAATCGGCGCTCTCCGTCTGTTAATGAGTGTGTATGTGTGTGCCCTTTCTTTCAGTCAGCGCTTCGTAGAGCTTCTCCACTTCTCCAGGTCTCGAGAGGACTACTGGGTTTAACGCACTGGACGGATGAGCGGGATGCGCGCGAGTAAGAATATGACATTCCCGGTGTTCCAGCGGGCCGCTCTCAGGGCGCTCGCGGCATTGACCATGCTTCTCGCGACCTCCGTTAGGAGCAACTTCGTTTTCGGTAAGAAACGACCCCGGCCACCTCTCTTCACTGTTTTCACAAGGGAATCACAGAGCCGTTAATGAGCTCGTGGGGCACAGAGGAACCTCCCCCCTCATTTCAGCAAGAAATTTTCTGCTTTTGAATTTTCTTCCGTTATTTTGGTATCTATCTATCTATCTATCTATCTATCTATCTATCTATCTATCTATCTATCTATCTATCTATCTATCTATCTATCTATCTATCTATCTATCTATCTATCTATCTATCTATCTATCTATCTACCTATCTATCTATCTATCTATCTATCTATCTATCTATCTATCATTATGAACTAATTTTTATATAGGCTACTTATAAAGCGTATTAACATACTTGGATTGAAGATCAGGAAATGGTATCATCATTTCAGGAAATCATACCTGCTTTTATTTTAGTACAAATACACAAATAGCCACAGATCTATATCCTCAAGCACATGTGCACACAGTACACAATCCTGAATTGGTCTTCTGGCTTGCATGTGTAGGAGTGTGGCCATTGGTTCTCTATTGGGTTTAGGACTGAACAGCATCTATATCAAATCCTTTTCATTATAAAGTCTAAATTAGTTCACCAAGGAATGCAGCTTGTGTTGAAATGTCTGATTCATCGTCAATGTTTCGGCAGACTGATGAGTGGAGATCATAACTGCTTTTAATTTGAAGTAGAAGTATAATTGCTGCACAAGTGTACATTACACAATCACAATGAGTTGGACTGAATCAGTCTTCTGGCTTGTGTAGGTGTATTACTCTCTAGAGTACTCTCTGAACAGATCTTCATCAAATGTCCAAATGTTCGAGTGAAAATATGGATGATTATTCATGAATGATGACTGTGATAGAGTTTTCCTTTGTCATAATGAAGAAGTGTGAACCGGACATTTGTGTTGAAATGTCAGATTCAGTGAGATGATGTTGTTGTTCCTGCTAAGAATTATTTTATTGTTATTCTTTCTTTCTTTCTTTCTTTCTTTCTTTCTTTCTTTCTTTCTTTCTTTCTTTCTTTCTTTCTTTCTTTCTTTCTTTCTTTCTTTCTTTCTTTCTTTCTTTCTTTTTCTTTCGATCCTGATCTCATCCTTTCTCTCACACACACTTAAACTCTGTCAGCTGTTTTTGCTGCTCAATGCATTATTCATTATTGTGTTTGTGTGTGTGTGTGTGTGTGTGTGTGTGTGTGTGTGTGCTTTTGCATATCCACTGGCCCTATGCATCCTTAATGTGTATGTATGTGTGAGTGTGTGCAGTCTTAAAATACTTGTGATGCTGCTGGTTTTACCTACTTATGCAAACTTTTCCTGCGCTGCTGTAACCAATCAGTCTGTTGCAGTATTCATAAATGTCCACTAGAACAGTAAAATATGTAAAATACTGGTAAAAAAAAATACTTTGAAATACTTTATGCACCAAGGACACATTTAATTGATTTAAAGGGATAGGAAAATAATTTATAATATTCCAAAAGATTTCTATTTCAAATAAATGATGTGGTTTAGAACTTTCTATTCATCAAAGAACCCTGTAAAAATGTTTCACATTTTCCACAAAAATCTAAAGCAGCACAGCTGTTTTTAACATTGATATATCCTACTGATATATTTGATAAAATAAGTGAAATATGCAGACTGTGCTGGAGTTTCTGTTGGATTTAATGCAAAACTATAATTGTTTTCTATGATTGTTGCACACATGCAGCGTCAGCGCAATCACTCGAGTTTTCCCTTCTAACAGTGAAAGCAACTTCTCCTTTTAGTCATAGAGATAATCGGATTTGTAAACGGTTCGCCTTTATTTGTCTACATTCACAAAAAATATATATATATATAACCTATATAACCTATCTTTATGATGTTTTTCTCCACTCGAGAAGTGTTGCAGGTGCGTGATGTGATTTGAAGACCATGTGAATCCTCTTGTTCTGATGTTTGCTGCTTTTTGCGCATGTATAATTAATCCTCAGGAAACAAATGTTAGTATTTTTAACGGGTCTCAGACACTGATCTTTTCAATTCTTATTCATTAGTCATATGATGCGATTTCAGTTTTGTCTTTCTCTTTGGAGTGTTACAAGCTCTTAGTGGCCTGGGACAGTGTTGCCATACAGTATGCGCTTTTGTGTCACGTACTGCAAGCGTGCTCTCACGTACACGTAAAAAAAACATACTTTGACCTTTAGGCTACTGTTCTTGTCTGTTTCTGTTTTGAGCTACAGTGTTTGTTAAATGTTCCCTTTTAACTATTGTTGTTCTTTCTATCGCTGTCATTCTTTATATTTGCTATGTACTCACTTTTGTTGAACCAAACTGTAAGTGAAGGCTTTAATGAAGCATCTAAAAAAGGATATATGTTTTAGCAGGTGTTTCATTCAGGATTTAAGTTTATCAGGTCTTCACTTCTCATTTCTTGAGGTTGTGTGTGAGAATGTGCAGATGTCCAGTCATGGTCTGTATAGGCTATGTGTTTGAATGTGTGTGTGTGTGTGAGAGAGAGAGAGAGAGAGAGAGAGAGAGAACTTTTCACTTTGGTCTCTGAAGTGTTTATATGTGTATGAGAGACGTCCAGTTCATCTCTCATGGTCTCTGAAGTGTGTATGTGTTAGTGGAGTTTCCACCCCTGGTCTCTGAGGTCTGTATGAGTGTATGAGCGCATATGTTGCTCATGTGGTCTCTGATGTATTTGTGACTTGTAGGACCGTTCCCCCGTAGCCTCTGATATGTGTGCTGCATCCTCTGTGACATGTCTGCGAGCAGCTCAGCATGTGGTGGAAGCATCTGGATATCCTCCATAAAGTGCTTGATAAATTCTGAAGGGTCATTTTAAAGAGGACGGGATAGCTCTGGGGTTTATTTCATAGGGCTTAACAACTGTGTATCACAGATTCATCAAAAGAGGCACTGCAAGGGAAAATGAGCCTTGTTGTTTGTTTGTAGCGTTACGTGGCTGCTAGCGGTCTGTTGAAGCATGTTGTTGTGTCCTCCACTGACCTGAGACACATTTTGATGATTAATTGTGATGCTAGTGCACATTTGGACTGAGTGATTTATGCTGTCTTACTGTGTAAAACCTCAGTGATGCTGACATGTGTGCATGTTTGTAAAAGCATGTCAGGATTAAAGTGGAGTTATGTGTGAGTGTGTGTATTTTCTATTGAAATGTGTGTGTGTTTGTGTTTTTGAATGCCTTTAAAAGATCTTAAGAGTAATGTTCATTATAAATGGTCCTGAAAAGAATGGCTATTTAGCATAAATAATTCAGAGTAATGGATCACTAAAAAACTGATTAGTCAGCCCACAGGCCAGAAATTATACGCACACTTTGCACATCTTAACCCCTGATGACTTTTCTTCTCTCACCACACGAGAAAACTCCATAGAGATCTGCGTGTGGAGGAAGCACCCATGGGATTTACTACATTTTTTCGCAAGTGGTTTATAGAAAAAAATGATTTTAATTACTCAAAAGTGCGTTTTGTCTCACTTGATTTACTCACTTAATTTCAAGGAGAGCTACAATGTTCTTTTTTCCCTTGCTGTAGCTGTTATTGTTCTCTTGCGTTTCCATTTTGTGGAGACAAATATTGTCATAGTATTGCAGTGGTCCCTGTATAAGTGTGCTTTCAATATGGCTAGATGTTCTAAAGTGGTATATTCTATTACAACGAACAAAGTGTAACATTAAACAGAAAGGTTTTTAGATAAACAATGTTTGTAAATGTAAAGATTTATTGATTTAAAGTACTTTGTACTTAGTACTTTGTCTTTGTTCAAGGTATTAGCTCTGTTCCAAGACCCAGTAAGCAGTTTCTACTGCCTTCTAAGGTAGCATCTCAACTGAAAATACATTTTTCACAAGCTTGACATAATGCATTTTTCTCTGAGAAGTATATATGCAATGTTGTCGTAGAGTTTAGTCAAACTGAGTTATCAGAGAAAGCAATAAGACATCACAGATGTGGAGCTGTTTTCACATTTGTGATGCCTTAAAATGTGGTCTAGGTTGGCACCTCAATAGTTTGGAATAGCAAAAGCTATGTTTTCCAACATATAGACAGACTGCATACATGAGCTCCTCACTGCCCATCTGAAGCATATTGCACACCAAAATAGCAAGAGCTTTGTAAAAACATCAAGCTCCAAACTGATTGGCTTTACATAATTCCCAGAAGCCAGTTTTTAATTCCATTGGAAAACAAAGCTCTCAGGCAATTACAGCGAGCACTTCTGAGTCGCTAGTTTTGTCAAAGACTGCAAGGTCCGTGATGTTGACTCTTTGTAAGATATTCCAGATTTCTGTTTCAGACAACTGGAACTGCAAGTCAGTTTTAAGATATCAATGATTACAATTCTATATTCCCTTTTCATGACAGTCAAAAGTAAGGATGGCTTGTGAATGATATTTAAATAAAAAATTGTAGTAAAATAATTGTGGAATTATCTGAGTTCTTGTAGCTCAAAGGCATGGTGCTTGCAACGGCAACATAATGGGTTTGATTCTTAGGGAATACATGATCCAATAGCATATGTCTTTAATGCACTGTATGTTGCTTTGGATAAAAGCATCTGACAAATACATAAATCTAAGTTCATGGGAATAGTTCACAATAATTGTTTGAGTGTTTGACTTTTTTTTCAATAGACAAATGCACAAAAAATAGTTTCTGGTTTTCAATCATATGGTCATTAGCATTTTTTGGCACCTTCCCCCTGCTGATCGTTTAATAGACTGGTGTTAAAGATGAAATGATAATGAGAAAAGAAAAACAAATTCATGTGTTTGAATGTAGCAGCTGATTTAATGTCAAATTAGTTGAGATTAAGATAATATAATTTAGTTCAAGTCCTATATTTGCAAAGATTCACAGAACGGAACCACTGATTCCTTTTCGTCCTTTCCAATCAAAGCTGTTGCATGCCAAAACCCCAAAAAACGGATCTAGAGACAGCGGCTCTGCTCTGAGGTACGTAATGAATATGAATTGGCTCTCCTGGCCAAGCACCAGTGTGGCTGTCTTGTTTCAATGTAGACTTGGATAAAGATCAATGTAATCAGTTTATGGCTGTTCAGGGTTTTTATAGACATGGCGTGAGATCAGTAGGTGTGCTTGAGATTGTGTGTTTGAGAGTTGAGCGTCTACTCAGGGCTTTTCCAGGGTCAAAAATTGTCTTCGTTGGTGGCTGACGGTCATCAGTACACACAGTAAAAAGTTCCATACCTATGTGATCTGCGAGCTCAATATTGACAATATATGTAAAATAAATAAAAAGAAACAGTTTGTGAGTTTTGCTTATCCTATTATTCATTAGATAAAAACAATCACTGTCAGGACTGATAATAAAACAACGTGGTTATAACTACTTTACATGTAAACGTCACCATTACCTAAGTGGTTAGAAAAAAAGAATTGGTCATTGTTTACACTTGGTTTCTCATTGTTTTTATTTATTAATTTATTTTGGGCCCCACATCTTTCAGACTGTGGCTGGGATTTATTCAGTTTAACAACCTCTTCCAAATTAGGTTTCTCTCACTGTCATCCTTTCTTGTCCTCTTTGCAAAAAAAAGCTCTGATTTTTCCACAGGCCTTCATAGCTTTGTAGGATAAGATGTTTTTTTTGCTAGACCTGATAATTATTTTGGTATATAATTACTAAATATTAAAGAGTACCATTAAAAAATTACCGTAAAAAATATTTAACATTGTCTAATTTTCTACCATATACAATTGATTAAAATAGCAGCTAAAGTTAACATCAATTTTGCTTTGGTCTGTTTTCACTTCCCTCCAGTCTAAACTAAATGATTTTATAGGTAATTTACTACACATTGTAATACAAATAACATTCAAATACTATGGATTATTTAGGTTAAATCTTATTAACCACTCTTGCTAAATGGGGTAAACACAGTTAGGATCTCATTTCTGAGGTATTTTGAGTCAATTATTTGTTATAAAACATAATGTCTTGTGAGTTCATTGTTGGACAGATCATTTGTTTTAACTATTCATTCAAATGAATCGGTTCAAATGATTCGTTAGGTCGTGCATCGGACATTAGCTGACATGGACGTGATGCGTGCAAATCCAGGCTGTACATCACAAAGGATTTGTGTCAACATAGAAAACGCTTCATCACTGCACAGGATTTGTTAACTGAAAGTATAGTTTATGTCAGCTCTCTGCTCTTTCTCTCCCTCAGTTTACATAACTCAGAAATCACATTAACTGATCAAAGAAGGCTTTGGTGGGACAAAAATTTGTTTTGGCGGCCACCAAAATATTTTCAATGCAGGAAAAACCCTGCCTCTCAAAAAAACTGAAGCAGGCTCTGAGGGTGTTTTATCTCTTTTTGTTGGCTACGTGAACCTTTTTTTGCACTCTAGAAAGCCATTTTGTGTCAAGGGGTTTGTGCAGAGCTTGTGTACAAGCAAGAGAAGCTTGACCTATTAGATTAAGGTTAAGTGTTGGGACTTCTGTGAGTTCAAAATGGTTGTATCTAGAGATGTAAGAGTGGCCTTAAATGTGCATTCGGCACCAACTTCTCATGTTTCCTGTGTTAAAAGCTGGGCTAGATACAGATCTCCTGTCATTAATCAGGACATGAGCGTTTTTCAGGAATTTTTAGCCATGCATATTCATGAGATGATGCAACAACCACACAAATATCATCTTAATTTGAATCTTCAAAAAAGGCACTGGTTGTGCGCCTTTCAAAACTGAACTGAGAAGTGCCTTTTAAATTAAAGTTCAGGTCTTTATTTGAATTGAATTTAAATTGAGATAGCAAACAGGATTTAGAATTGCAATCTGAATTTGAATGTAATTAAGTATAATTAAAATAAATTCGATTTCAAAGAAATTCATATAACTTCCATTATATAATAAGCAACATTTGTTATTTAAATGTTCGTTTAAAACTTAAAAAATAGTCTGGAAGTCTTAATGTTCTATAGGCCTTGAGGATGAATGGAAGGATGGATAGTTATGTTGGAAATGCAGTGTGTAGTTTAAATATTTTATAATGTTTAAGAAATTAACTTGGGTGAAAGAACATAAGAACATAATCCATTTCCCAGAATTGACCTCTTCCTGTGATTCCAATTCAAATTTCAATTCACCTTCCGGTGGAGTGTGGTGAGTTCATATTTCAGTGCATGAATTCAAAGACAACCTTTTTAATTGTGTAACTATGGTCTCTTGTGAATGTGAAAGTTTGGGTTTGAAGCCCTGGATTTGAAGTTCAGTGTAGAAGCTTGTTGTAAGAATGTGTTTGTTGTAAGAAGAGGGGTGAATGTTATTTGTGCATTGTATGCATGCACACACAGTTGATGGATAATTCCTTATTGCTAATTTCTTATCTTCTATCTAAACTCTAAATAACTGTAGACTGACGCTGCAAAGCCTTAGATTAATCAGCATACAATATGTTTACTCTGACACAATGCTGAGATCCAAGGCTCTTAAAACAGATGCTATCTGCATTACAGGGTTGTAGGATAAAAGCTGATTTTTTGGGAATAGTATAATGTCAAACCATGAATTGCCCTGTGGCACACTTGTTTTGCAAAATGCACTAGCTTGTCCTCTAGCAGTTCATTGCTAGGGAAAACACAAAATCTGGGAGTGGGGGAAAAAACTGAGATTTATATCAAACATTCTGTAAAATTACATCACATTTCCTTTCCTATTGCCAAATATGGAGCCAGATCAGACTCAAAAATTATACATTTCCAAAACAATTCATAAATACACAGCACAATTAAAATGTACAATATCTGATTTGTGAATTCAAAATGTAATTCATAAATACACATCATAAAAGTAAAAGCATAAATATTTCCTAAAATGCTCACACAAATGCATCTTACCTAAATAAACCTAAAATGTTTACACAAATAAGTATATATCCCGTTTTTTTTAATTAACTACCTACAATGCATTTATGAATGATGGTACATGTATTTATGGATCGTCAAATCTGCTTTTGCAAATCGTCACACGTGCATGGACTGCTTTGAATTTGTGCGCTGTATTTTTGAGACCTTCCTGACAGGTTAAGATTCATAAATATATTTTTTTGAAAATGTTCCATTCAGCCAATCGTGGTGAGCTTTTAATCCACCAATCAAAACGCTCCTTACTGAACATACTCAAGAAGTTCAACACTGTGCTTGTACTGTGCATTGTTCCATGATCGGGTCCTCGATGTAAAGACATTTTAATAGGTATTCTTTTTTTTTCTTTTTTTTTGCACCTGATTACCATTTCTACAAAATCACATGATGTTATTTATATCGGTCACACAAAAAAAGTTAGCCTGCTGTCTTATACACCAAAGTTGCACGTACCCTGTTTATTCAGATCAAACTGTAATGTTATTAAATAAATGTTTAATGTCCAGATATTTCATTTAATAACAACATTTATATAATGTGTTCTGTTGTTGTTTTTGTAAGTAGTAGTAGGTATCAGATTCGAGGTAACTTTTGATCAGGCATTAAAAGGAAATTTATAAAACACACACAGCCGAGAGATTTCAGCATGAAGGATGAAAACCTTTGAACTTCAACTAGATTTTTATCTGGTGTCATTTTCTTATGATTAAATAAATTAATTAAACTTTAAAACCCACTGACTACAAAACGTTTTTAAAATGACTCCATAGTTTATCATCAAAATCGTTGTGTTATTGATTGTTCATTGCCTATTCATGGTGTGATTACAGTTTTCCTACAAGTTTTCCTACAAACACCAGTTATAATATAAGAAAGCTGGTGTGGACTAACAACTTTGTAACACCGCAAACTACACACATAATTAACTAAAACAAGCTTTAATCATAAGAAAATGCCATCAAATGAAAAATTAAGTCGTGATAAAGAGAAAACAACTTTTATGTTGAGATCATGATATAATTAAGTTGTAATAACATGAAAACAACGTTTATGTTAAGATCACAAGAATATAAAGTCATGATAATGAGAAAAAAACGTTCGTTATGTCAACATCACAAGTTATTTAAGTCATGATAATGAGAAATCAACTTATGTCGAGATCACAAGATAATTAAGTCATGATCAGGAGAAAACAAGAAAGAAAAAAATTAATAACCCATGGCCTCTTCCATAGTTTAACGTGAATAATGCACTAAAAATATTTTGTACTATTTTTGTCTGACTTACGGACATTTGTATTGCTGATAGATTTGTATTAATTTATGCATTTTATATTTATATATATATATATTATATTTTTTATAGATTTTTTATTTGCAAAGTAAGTATTTTTATGAATAAAACATTGAAATATTAATGCCAGAAGCTACAGTTAGTAATTACTTGTAAATAAACCAAATAGTTGATGCACTACAGTGTATGGGAAATAACCATTAGATTAATCAACTAATTGATAAAATAATCAATAGATTAATCAGTTAAAAAAAATCACTAATTTCAGCCTTATCTAAATGTGAATCAAGAGGCAAAGAGTTGTCCAATTATAGAGATCCCGTTAACAGTTTTTCCTATGTGCCAAATCATTTAAAAGAAAGTGTTGTAGCACTGCCACTGTTAGCTATAATGGCTAATCAAATGCCAAAAACAAGGTAGAGTGTATCCATTGCTCTGATGACATCATAATAACATTTCCAGCAAAAGATCACAGTGCACTTTTCAAAGCAGTTTGACCCACTTATGAGGGTATTTTTATCCAGCCAACATCGCCCGTGATATATATTTTATGAATATAAACATGGACTTGGTTCTCTCCTGCCTGCGTCATGTCGTAATTGTGCAGCAAGCTAAAGGGACCATGTAGTCGGGCTTCAAAGGTTCTGCAGAACCAAGCTCGGGTCCACAGGAATGAGAGCTGTGTCCACTCGAACGGAGGAAAGCATTTCCAATTAGCCGGTTTGCAGTTGGATCACACTTCCTGCTTTCATGAGTGCCCTGGGGCTGTGTTTACCACTGCAGAACTCTCTAGGAAATGCGATCCATTTGAAAGTGCTGATGTGTTTGCTTCTTTAACTCAACTTAACATGCGGCTGTGACTTGATTGAGCGACTTGGCTTCTCCAGATGTGGCCAATAGTGATGAGAGATTAAGCAATGGGCGGTAATGCTGTCCAATCATTAATGTGGATAAGATTTAAAGGCAGGAGATATGTGTTTAAGTGCCAGTGGCTCACATAACTCAGAGGACAGATTTGTTGCTGGCACCTTTTCTAATGCCACTGATTCTTTCTCGCGCTCTCGTGCTTGCTTTCTCTCACTCTCTCACACATCCTCTGGCTGTTTGTTGTACATTTCCTCTCTCTCTCAATTTTTGGTTGCCAGCATCTTTCTGCTGAAATGTAACTCTGTGGAGCAGAAGGCCTGGGAAACATCCAAGAGCGAGAGAGAGAGAGAAAGAAAGGAAGAGACTGTTGTGTTAAGAAGAAGCAGGGAACCCTGTCAGTTCCACAGAACGTCTTATCTTATGAATCATATTTTCAGGAAACGCTTACCAGCCTCTCTGACAGTAAGATGCATCACAGGGTCTTAAGCAGAGGTCATTCTCCTCTGGAAAATGGTCCACATTCATTGATAATACGATCTGTCGACAAACCACAGATGAGCTGGTAATTTGTTTATGTCTCCTATGATCCCTTGGCCCGGTATTCTGCTGCAATGACTATGATTAGTAAAGCTATCATTAGCAAAGGGGATCTACTGAGCGTTTGCTGTAACGCTCGAAAACAATCAGCCTATTCTCTGCTTCTTCCGTTTTAATAATGCAACACTTTTCATTGCTTTAACGAGCACTTCACATCCTGCTCCTTGTTAATTTTTCAGGTGAGGATATTTTCTCAGCTGTATTTCTTCATTGTTTGTGGAGAAAGGAATACCTGTAAACTGCGGAGGAGCTCTTCTCCATTACCAAGCCATGCTTCTGTTTCTCTCCAATTATCTCCTATTTAGAGAAGCTATTAGAATTTCCTTGGATGGGTTCTGAGCATATATTTAGTAGATTAACCTTTGCTTTTGATATGTGTCGTACAACATTTCAAAAAGCAATGTTCATTTTGTTTTACCCAGTACTTTTTGAGTGCGGTGCTGTAATTTTTGTTTATCTGAGTGCAGTTACAGTTTTACTGGTAATATCATGGGCGATACACTTAAAATATGTTTCCAAATTTTGATGATTTGAATAATTAAAGAGATGATTTTCTTCTACCCTAATTGAAAAAAACATTAATAGACATCAAACATCAAACTATAGATTTTACTTGAAATAGAAATCTTTGTAACAATATAAATGACTTTACTGTCATTATTGATCGATGTAATGCATCCTTGCTAAAAAAAAATATCAGTGTATAACAAACTTTAGAACGGTATATTATATACTGTTAATACATTTCAATTATAATTCATATTGCACAATATTTTTATTTTATACAGAAAACGTAATGATTCAATACATTAGATCAATTGATGTTAATGTCAATTGATGTGGAGTCATTGGAGATGAGCTACACCTGTTCGACCCACCGGTCTCGAGGCCCATGGAGGAGATGGAAGGATATAAAACTGGAGCGACGACAGTGAAGGACGAGAGAGGACCAGGCCTGGGCTTTTAGTTGTGTTTTGGTTTTTATTTGAATTATTAAAGTTTCATTTGATTGTCCGCCGGTTCCCGCCTCCTTCTTCCCGACGATTAGGAAGTTTAATCCATTACAGTGGTGTCGAAACCCGGGAGAAGGAGGGACGCGTTGCTGAAGATCCCTCGCCGCTGTGGTGAATCCGCGGTGCCATCGAGCAGGCGAGGAGTGTGCCGCCATGGACGCTCGAGGCGGTGGACTGGAGCGAGTTGCCGGGGACGGGCGAGCTCGCTACCGGCCGCCCACGATAGGGAGGGGCGGCTGCCGTCCGTGAGGGAGCGGAGGAGTCTGCGCCGTTCGCCAGGTGGCCGGAGCCTGCTGCCATCCGCTGGAACGGGGAGGAGCAGGGAACGGGGGACTCCTGCCGGCTGCCCAAAACCGGAGGAGCCGTCGCCGTCCACCGGGCGGCGGAGGAGTGTCGTGCCGTCCGCCGAGGGCCGTCCAGTGCCACCGCCAGGCACCGCGGAGGAGATCGCCCAGCTGGTGGAGGGCCGAGCAGCGGTGCGTCTGGGAACCGGATTTTTTATTTTTTTTTTTCTCCTCTCTCCCCTCTCTCTTCTCTGTCGCTCCTCCTTCCATCTCCTTTTCTCTCGCCTCGCCTGTCCTACCCCCAGGTTCCCGCAGGTCCCCGTGAGCGGTCCCCCCCGGAGGGAGGGGGGGGGTAGAGCGCAGTCTCGGGAGTACCCCCCGGCCTGCGAGGGGCGATGGGGGTATGTGACGAGTGGGGCGGGGCCGAGGGACATGGGAGCGAGGCCGGTGGAGTGATTGGAGATGAGCTACACCTGTTCGACCCACCGGTCTCGAGGCCCATGGAGGAGATGGAAGGATATAAAACTGGAGCGACGACAGTGAAGGACGAGAGAGGACCAGGCCTGGGCTTTTAGTTGTGTTCTGGTTTTTATTTGCGGGCACCAGTCGTCCGTGAGGGGCTGGTGCGCTGTTTTGTGTTTGTTTTGTAATTAAAGTTTCATTTTGATTGTCTTATAGGAAGTCTTTTATCATTACAGGATTAAATCTTTTTTTATGTATATTTGATCACGTCATTTAAACGAGTTGAAAGTTATTATAAAGTGCACCGAACATCATCTTGATTAAAATGTCACAAGCAATTTCACCTCTTGCTTGGCAGTGTACTTTCAGTCTTCTGAGTTCTTCTGGAAGAACTCAGAATTGGCAGTCGGTGCGAGATCCGTTTTGAAGATTCTGTCTGTCTCGCTGATAGTATCGGCTTTGCTCAGTTTTTAACGGATTGAGTCGACCACTCTCAATCTAAATCAATGAAACTTTTCACTTGAGACCAAGGACACAGAAAAAATACCCAAACAATTGCAACTGCCGACAGTCAGCCTCAGTAAACACAGCTATTTTCGACATGTACAGCCTCTGTACTATACTGTACTGTACTGTACTGTGTGTGTGTGTGTGTGTGTGTGTGTGTGTGTGTGTGTGTGTGTGTGTCTGTCTATGTTTGTATACACATAATGGATGGATGGATGGATGGATGGATGGATGGATGGATGGATGGATGGATAGATAGATAGATAGATAGATAGATAGATACCCTACTTAATTGATATATTTTGCTTTTTGCATGTTCTATAGGAGGTAAGTATGTATATTTGTATTTGGCGACAGAGACTGATTGCACCAATTGCAGTCTGAGCCAAACATTTCATTTTTCTTCGTTCTGAGCTAAGTAGCATTTTTGCATTCCAGTTCTGTGGCCAACTTTCCAAATTGGTAGTGGTTAGAAGGAAATAAAAGTATGGTTAATAACATTCATATGAAGAATTGAAATGGTTGGTATTGTTCCCATTTCCTATTTCATTCTGAACAAAAAAAATCAGTTCAATTTTGGATCCAACATAGCCAACCAGCTGCTCTCAGAAACTCTGTCAGACAATTCCAACAGCAAATGAACCACATCCAGAAACACTCGCTTCTGATTCCACTGATCTCCTAGCTGTAGCCAGTCACTTTCCTCAGCCCTTCCTGTGATCTCACAGGATGACAGAGCTCTTACGAAGGGCTGTGAGTTTGATTAAACTGTCTATAAGTGGGGAGAGGCAAGATCAAGCAGGATCAGTGTGAGTCTGCTGAACAGCAGCTATCGGCCAGAGAGAGCCACGTGTGTGTGCATTTTTATAATGATGAATGTTGTTAACCTTTAGTCTGTTTTGGTTCGTTCACTGTCTCACTTCTGGTTTCAGATTGTTCAGATCTAATTATCAAACATGAGTTCTTTCAAGTGTGTGTTTGAGAGAAAGGGTCTATGTAAGAGATAGAAAGAAGTCTGTCTGTTGGTTAAAAGTGTCAGCTGTGTGTGTGCGCATACATGCTTGTGATATATGTGTGTATGTGTCCTCGGATGCAACGTGCTTGTGATGAAAGCAGCACATTGTGGAGTCACCCATCAGTTTGGCTGAGGATGAAAGACCCATGTTGTTTTATTCAGCAGTTTCACTCTGAAAGCTCCGCTGTGTGGCTCATCTCAGCTGCTCTACATTGCGGTTTTATTCACCCAGTTTGTCAGCGGTGAGAAGTGTGCTGCGTGGTTTAATTCACCGCAGAGTGTCAACCATGGCTTTTATTTTATTTATTATTTTATTTATTTACTTTATGATTAAATCAGCATTCTTCACATGATAAGAACTAGGAAATAACTTGAGTACAAACCTGTCAATGAACCTGTGTTCGTGTCTATGCGTGAGCGTATATGCGTGTGTCTGATTCAGCCACATCTCTGTGGGCTGAGACAAAACAGCGGTAATAAGCGTTTCTAATCTGAGGAGCGAATGAATGATACACAAAAAGAGACCTAAGACATACAGAATAAACAGGCTGGAGAGAAAGAGAGAGGAAATAAGGCAAGCAGAGGTGGAGAGAGAGCGAACAAGGGATGGAAGAGAGAAGATGAATGAGAACCAAGAAAGTGGGAAGAAGAGAGAAGGAAGGGATAGACAAGAGTGATGAAGGGGTTTTCACGCTATGTCATATCATATCATACTGCATAATCACACACACACACACACATATTCACACTCGTCGCTCTAGCACTGCTTTAAACCAATCACATGGCATACGCTTGGATGGTTCACATGACATTGCTTTAATGTTTGGGCACCATACCAACAATTATTGGAAGTGCACATGCACATAAAATCTCTCTAGCTCCCTGTCTCGCCTAAGCAGGTGAGAGATCTATTTATATATTTGTTATAATTAATTAGCTAGCTCTGAATGATGTACACTGTCAGTAAGTTACTTTTCATGAAGTACTTGGCATGCACGACACATGATTGTGACAGGCACTATAAATCGTTTCATTACATGTTTCTGTGTTTTTGAACTTAACATTTTAGAGTAAGAGTTCTTGTCCTCACACAATTCATGTCGCATACTTCATGTGTATATTTGTGTGTGGAGTTGCTGAATTGACTATGGAAAATGCTCATTTGCTTGTAAATGATGCACTTGCAATGGGTCAGTGAATGTTGAAAATCACATGGATACCATAGGTTCAGGTATTTCACATTCAGTCTTATCTTCAAGATGGCAATAGTGCACTAAAATTCTTACAATTTCTTTAAGTATACAGTATGTATATTGTATATTGTACACTTTATGCAAATTGAATATCTGATCTGCTTTATAAAATAAACTATTTTTTGAAGTCTTAAATAAAGATCACTGGAGTATGCTGTATAAGAAACTATTATATCACTAATACGTTTCATATTTAATTCAAATTTGTAATTGTTTGTGAAATTTACTTCTTTGCTCAACATTTTTCAGGGTACATTTTGGCAGTATACAACAGAGCACATAATACTGTACTGGGCTCTACATGTACAACTTCAAAAATTATTTAGAACCACTGTCAAATATTTAGAAACACAAAGTTATTTTTAGAGACATTTGTGATGGTAACTTTAATGTGCCACAATATAACGTGCTATAAAACATGCATATCAGACATTAAATAAACATTTTTAAATTGCAGCCTTTGTGACTTTTACTTTCATTTAGAGCTTTCCAAATGTTAATTTTGGAACCTGCATGCAACTATTTATTAACTTTGATTGGATCAGCCGCACCGGTGTGCCTAACATTTTATCATGTTGCACACAGTAATTTTCAGTTGCATGTGCGACTAAATGGTCACACTGTAGAGCCTTGCTGTTTTCCATTAAGCAATTCACTTGATTTGACCAAGGCTATATTTATGAATAAACCAGCTGAATTTTAAACATCTTTTCTTTTCTTTTCTTTTTTTAACTACCAAAAAATAGGATGCAATATAGCATTTTTCAATTGAAGATAATGATCAGATGTACATGTAATAAGGTCAGATCTACATGTAGTAAGGTCATGTGACAGCTGTGTATGCACTACACAGTACTCAGTGAAGCAGAATGCTACTGCCATAGGGAGGGACTTCTGCTCATTAGCGTCATCAAGATAACATGACCAACTAAGCTCTTTACCAGGGTTTAAATGTAAACTCTTTTCCTTGGATTAATTTCAAACTTCACCTTGAACGCTGCTAGCAGTCAAGCCATATTAAATAAGAGTTAGCAGCGCTGTTGGATGGAAAAATGAGTCAAATGCACAAAGAGATGTCTGACTGTTCCTTCTACCTAAAGAACAGAAGCTAAACGTTTTTCAACCATATAGCTTTTAAAAGAATATCTCCATCTTTTCAGACTTTTTTCCATATTTGTGTCTTCTGTCTGCATAGATTTGGTTTAAACTGATCATGAAAATGTTGAATTTATTGCTGAACATGACGTGTCTTCATTCTGCCTCAAGTCAGTGTAAATGTGAGTCCTAACTCTCCTCTTCAGTCCTCTGCATGTTTCCATTTCAGTAACTAAGACACATTTTTGTCTCTGCTGCTTTTCATTTTGCTCAGTCAAGTGTACCTCTCATTACTCTAAACCAGATCAGGGGATTAATTTATAATATTCTGCTTAACGTCATCATGGGATTCATATTTTTATTATATTAAGCCTGATCAGGGGATTAATTATAACAATGATTTTAAACCGAATTGTTGGATTAATGTAAACCTAGTCATGATTGAAGGGTACATTTCCTTTGTTATGTGAAACCTGATAATAATATTATTTTTTAATGGTGATTCTTGAAATGGAAAGGCTAGGTCGATCTGTCTTCATGGTCAATGTGTGATTTAGTAGTAAAGTTTTACAGTTTCAGGGTTTGATTTAATACTTTTGGACTTTATGTTTTGAAGAGACCTCCACCCACACTTTAGTTCAGTCCACATGATTTTCCAGCAGTAAAGACACTGATTATCTTATGCTGTTGTGATTATTTCATATCCAGAACTTGTAATGCTTGCCCTTAGAAATGCACACATTAATATTCACGATGGCCAAGCACACTATACTAAGAATATCATAGATGTCTCTATGCCTCACTGATTATTGCCTGTTATATTTTGAAAGCAATATGTACTACCATGCACATTATGCAACAGTTAACATTTTATGATATTACTGCATTTCTACACCTATATTTTAATTCTGTTAGTGGGAGTATGTTGAAATAAAAAATTGCTGTTTTACATTTTAATTGAATTTTCTGTAAATAAAAGACATCTTATAAAATAATTAAATGTGATTGGATCTTTTAACTGTAAAGCAGGATTACAAACACCACATTAAGTGTTACGTTTTCTCCTTTCCATTTTTATGTGACTGCACTTTCTCACTATTAACAACATATTTTTGCAGCTTAATACGCCTTTTGTTCAGTGTGAGCTCATGAGTTCTGCACGCTTTCAAATTATTTAGTGTAAATTATAAACAGTTAGGAGATTCATTGTTCGGTGTAACCAGATTTTTTTATTTCAGATAATATGAATACAATTATTTTTCATGCTGCTAAATACACACTGCAAAATTCCCTGAGTGACAATTGCATTAAATTTCACTTAGTGATAACCATAGCAACAAAAAAGACAAAACATTAAAATAAAATAAAAAAGGTTTGTCAGAAAAGATCTGTCTCTAGTCTTGCTGTGTGTGTCCAGTAGATCTGCCACTTGTTTTGTTTTTTAATGTGATTCTTTTATCAATAGCTTTTTATTTGATCTTTTTAAATGCAATGTTTCATTAAGTGAATAATATTTGAAGCCTACATGGATGCTAAAAAAATCCATCAAAATAGGCACAATGTACTTTATTAATTTGAAGGAATTTCTGTATTTCTTTTTGTTTAGTATTTTGCATTTTGCACTTCTTTGCATTGTAATTTAGGGTTAGCGGAAATGCCCGTAAAATTAATGGGAAATGAGCTGCCAGTACATTTTCTGTTATTTTACAGATTTATTTCTTACAGTGTGCCAATCAATGTTTTAATTTAATTAATAACTGGCATTAATAATTAAACATTTAAAATATTTTATTTTTAAATAGTAAAAAAAAAAAAAAACTATGAAGATAATATTGCTACAATAAAATCGGTATCTGAGAACTGTGTAATTTTACTGGTATTGGTACCGGCTATAATTTTTGGCATCGAGACAACACTAATACATTCTCTACACTCTAGAAGTAATATGAATAGCATGTTATTCAGAGCTCTTGACACTAAACCATTAAACTGTTCTCTCTCTCTCATAATATCTAGCTGTCCAGCATTTTTTAGGCCCAATTTGTGGTACTCTTCAGTAGATTGTTCGCTTTGTTCCACAGCACTTTTCTCAGGTCCAATTTGTGGTGCTCCACAGTAGGATTGTACAGGTCTGTTTTTGTGGTATTCCACACTTGATTGCTGTGTTCTGTTTTGGACATTGAATAACATCTCCCAGGTTTGCATGAATTGATTTCTCTTGGCTTTTACTGCAGTATTGGGCACTTGGGCAGACTAATTCAAAAAGGTGTTCATTCTGTTTGGAAAGTTCTCAAGCCCCTAAAAGTTTCTTTATTCTCTTTTTGTTGTGTTGAGATATTGCTCATGTCCTGTGGTTTGAGCTGCAGGTTTGAACTGCTGTGCTGCCTTATGTTGTGTTTTATGCTGTTTTATGCTTGTATGCTTTTGTGTCATCATGTTTATTTGCCTCCATCATATATCTTTGATATATCAGTTGTTTCTCCAAGACATCAAAGAGAATAATTGGAGATCAAATTGAGTCTTAAAGAGACAATTCTTTCATCCAGTATTCATCTTCAAGTCATTCCAAACCTGTGTGATTTTCATTCTTCTTTGAAACACAAAAGAGGATAATGAAAGTCAATAGGATCCAGTGGGATTCAACATTCTTTAAAATATCTCCTTTTGTGTTTCACAGAAGAAAGAAAGTGATGAATGTTTGGAACGGCATGATGGTGAGAGAATTGGAATTTTTTTTTTATCTCACATGTGTCTCTTCAAAAATTCAGAAGAGATCTCAAGGATGTTCAAATTGGGCTCAGTTTTGCGAAGATATCAACAAATGCAAAGTTAGAGATTTTTATATGAACTCAGCCTTGTCTCATTGAATACTTCCAAAATTAAATTAAATAAGCAGCGCTATCACGTTCGTTGGCTGTACATTTTTATTTCTCCAATGCAGTTTAATTAGAAACACCCTGATACTGAAATTAAACATAAAAGAGAATTCAACTGAGCTGTGAAATGGCTGGGTGATAAATGGTATCATATCAATATTTTGATCAAATTTATGTCAATAGTCATTATAAGCTCTGGACATTTTAGTCTAACAGCCTAGCATGCAGCAGAAATAATTGCAACAACATCCAGTGAGTGCATTTCGCTGATAAGTTTGTGGTTTCTGCATGTCTCTATGAATGAGTTAAGCGGTTGAGTCTATTATACAAACACAGGCATTGGCGGAAATCGCGGGGGGGTCGGGGGGGTCCGGACCCCCCCTATCTGAGGGTTGTCCCCCCCTAAAATATAATTGAAATATGTGTATTGTAAATAATATAATGAGATATATAGTTAAACTAATTGTGTAAGTAGTAAAACAATACAAATGCAAACTGAGCAACAACAAAAAAAGTTTTAAACATCTCGAGTTCCCCCTGCTTTGCCTCACATTGCTTTGGTCCACTGCCTGCTCCCCTTTTACCTCACCACCACCGACACACACACACACACACACACACAGTCCGGTGTGAGAAAACATCGTGTTTCAGTAGTTGTGGAAGTCCATAAGTCTAGCTTACTTTATTCACATTAAACATCGTATGACGTGATTATTTTCTCTTTAATATAGATGACGCTGAGTCATTAATAAGTCGTGTCCAAAAAATATTATTGTGTACCAATTTACTTTTGTCACCGATGTAGTCTGCGCTGTTAGCGATTATAACAGGCGTTTTATACAGGTGTTTACCTAGCTTGTTTAATAAAGTCTTACACACACCCAAAGTGTACGCATATACAGTCTTGTACGTTAGATTAGACTAGTGCGAGTGCGCATTTAGATTTTCCCGCGTTCACTATGATTTAGTCGGTTTCAGTGGCGGCTCGTCGGGTGAGGCAGGGGAGGCACAGTTCCCC
Source organism: Carassius carassius (assembly GCF_963082965.1). Classification (NCBI taxonomy): domain Eukaryota; kingdom Metazoa; phylum Chordata; class Actinopteri; order Cypriniformes; family Cyprinidae; genus Carassius; species Carassius carassius. The sequence continues at coordinate 6,642,811 of NC_081766.1, forward strand.
CAAATTTTGAGGTGAAAATGAGGAAGATTTAATGTTAATAAAATTCCCTATTCATTTTAGTTCATGTCTCAGAATGTATATATTTTCACAGTTGTAATACCATTACATGAAAGCTCCGCTTTTCTATGGCGAATGTGCCGAATCTGCTGATGTAATTACACCACTAAGTGAAAGAGAAGGGGAGGGGGAGGCCAGGGGAACCAATCAGCATCGAGTGTTCACTTTCAGCGCTGAGGAGTGCTGAGAAAAGTAACATCATAGAGGAGGCTAGCCTCTCTTCTGGAATATCAACCAACCATCATAGAGACATAAATTAGATATTAGTTTGAACCTGTTTTTATACAGTCTATGGTTTGAACGTCTCCCGGAGCGGCTGGGCTGATAATTTACCAAGTATTTATAATGAGTAGTGATATTGAATATATTTTCTTTACAGTTTCTGACTAAAAGCTGCCAAAAAGCCATTTTAAACTGGTTAAGCAAATAATAATAATAATAATAACAATTGGCAGGGATCCCCAGACCAATACAATTAGTTTGCCTCCTCTATTTTAAAATTCACGAGCCGCCACTGGTCGGTTTATTTCATTTAATATAGTTAATCTAATATAACATATGAGTGCAGTTGTTCTCCAGATATTAGCATAACAAATGTGATTTTGATTTTTATAAAAATTGAATAAACAAGAAGTTAATATTAAGTGCATTTTAGGCACCATATTGCCTGTTAGCTCTATTTCACCAACGAAAAAAGTTGAAAACTAAGCTACAGCAGGTGTTTCCTAAATTAATAAATCCACAATCAGTCATTGACGTAATAAATTATTATTTTTTGTTTTTTCCCGTCTTTCACGTCTATACCGATCTCACTATACAGTTGTGTGAGGGTGTATGTCTAAGAGTGTGTATGCCTTCATTTTGCTAGGCATGGCAAATGTTTTTATTTATGCATGTTTTAATTATAACTGTGAAGCAACAACATTGCTATTGAATGTGCTATATAAATAAATAAAAGTTTTCCATTGTATTTTGGTGGCTTGGTTGTGTAAACAACTTCAAAAACATTGCAACAAAAAAAAAATGTTTTGAAGAAAGTTTTTTATTCAATTTAGTCAGCTTTTTCATTGAACCAAAAAGAAACTTTGAGAAGAAGGATAATGGAACGGTCTCCATGCAATAGCAAGGCTTTCCTCTCTGTACACATATCCTTAAGTACAATTTTGCCTGTTTTATTGGTGTCCCCTTCAAAACTTGCTCATGAGAAATGTTATGTTTATTGTCCCCCCCCCCCAACATTTAGATGAGATTTTCGCCCCTGAACACAGGTGATGCTCACAGTGTTTTCAGTGTCTGCCGTATAAGTATATGAGGACATGAACACATGAACTTCATCTCCACAGCTTCTCTAAGAGTCACTTCACAAGCTTTACACTGTTTCATTTAAGAAAAACTATTAAATACCCATTAAAACTCAGATCTTCACGACAAGCTGTCAAAATAAAAGTTTAGTTTAACTTGAAGAAATTATGACAGAAGTATATTACTATTTTAAGATTAAATTGTTATATATAAGTTATATCTAAGTTTTTAAGTTTAAGTTATATATAAGTTTAATTCATTTATTTATTAAACACAATTTTAATTATGAATTTGTATTCGATTATAAAACAGAATAGAAAATAAATAAATTCATAAATAAATAAAATGGAAACCACAGAATTTAGTGAAAAATAAAAATAAAAGGTAGCTTACTCTGTTGAGTTAAATTGTGAACAAACAAGTTATGATTACACTAATTCTCCAGGTCTAATGTGAAAAGCAATTTATTGTGATAAATACTGATATTGTATTATATGAGAAAATATTGTACAAATATTTTTGGTCATATTGCCCAAACCAACTGTGAAAGTGTACAGGTGCATCTAAAAAAATTGAATATCATGAAAAATGAAAAATTTATTTTTTGTAATTTAATAAACAAAAAGCAAACTTTCTTATATTCTAGATTGAAAATAAAAAAATAAAATACATTAATAGAAGGTTGACTGGAAGGAAAAAGTGTGGTGGGAAAAGGTGCACAAGCAACAGGGATGACCATATTCTTTGAAAGATTATCAGGAAAAGCTGATTTAATAACTTGAGAGAGCTTCACAGGGAGTGGACTGAAACCGGAGTCAGCGCATCAAGAGTCACCACACTCAGACGTCTTCAGGAAAAGGGCCACAGCTGTCACATTCCCAGAATCAGGCCACTCCTGAACCAGAAAAAACATCAGAAGCATTTCACCTGGGGTAAGGAGAAAAAGAACTGGACTGTTGCTCAGTTTTCAGATGAAAGTAAATTTAGCATTTCATTTGGAAATCAAGGTCTGGAGTCTGGAGGAAGACTGGAGAGGCAAAGAATCCAAAGTCCAGTGTGAAGTTTCCAAAGTCAGTGATGATTTGGGGTGCCGTGACATCTGCTAGTGTTGGTCCATTGTGTTTTATCAAGGACAAACTCATTTTAGCCATCTACCAGGAGATTTTGGAGCACTTTATGCTTCCATCTGCTGACAAACTTTATGGAGATGCTGACTTCCTTTTGCAGCAAGATTTTAGGACCTGCCCACAGTGCCAAAACCTCTTCCAAGTGGATTCTGACCATGATAACATTGTGCTTGATTTGCCAGCCAACTCACCTGACCTGAACCTCACAGAGAATCTGTGGGGTATTGTGAAGAGGAAGATACAATTTATTTTTTATTTTTTTCAAAAAGAGCAACCACTGAGCACTAGAAGTTTCCTTCAGGATGTTTGTTTCTACCATTGTATTGTTGATCTCTCTAATCTGTTATGACAGTCCTGTTCACAGGTTTTTTTTTTCTGAGGGTCATGTTTGTTTGCACAGTGTTGTGTTTGTTCATTTGCATGTTTTGTTTTCGTTTTGTACTTGTTTGCTCTGGTGTGATGTCATTTGTGCTGAGTTTGTTTGCTCTGTTGTGTTGTGTTGTTGATGGCTCTGATCTGGTGTGTTGGTCCTGACTGCTCCGGTGTAGCGCTGTGTGTTTGCTCTGGTGTATTGTCTGTTTTTCATTCTGCAGTATATGTCAGTTCTCTCTCTCTTTCTCTCTCAGGGAGTGTCCTATAGATACCAATTACATCCACTCAGGAAAAGACAGAGCGAAAGAGAAGTAGGGATTGAGCAGAATAAGTGGGAGGGAATAGGACAGTGAATGCACAGGAGGGAGAACGAGTGAGAGAGGGAAGATGGCAGACAGAAAAAATTGGAGGAGAGAGATTCCGTTTGTGAGTGTAATAGTCTCCTGCTGTCAGACTCTGAGGAATGAGAGAGAGAAAGAATGAAGGAGAGAAATGGGAGGAAGATCATAAAGGATGTATAGTCACAGAACTGAGAGAAAGGGAGAGCAAGAGGGCCGAGTTGCATGCACAGAGCATAAAAGACTAAAGTGAAGAACTGGAGGGGAGAAACTGTAGAGAACTGTTTAAAAAGTAGGAATGAGAGAGAGAGAGGGAGAGAAAGGTGTTGCTGAGGAGAACAGTGAATCCCTCCATTTAAAGTCTGATCGCAGTGAAGTGTGGTCTCCACAATGCAGCACACTGAATATTTCATACTAGCCTGAGTGTAGACTTATGTCCTGTAGAGTATGTGTATGATTTGTGTATGTAAATGCTATCATTTATGAATGAGTTCTGGAAACCCCGTTGTCCAATAATGCAGTGTGTGTTTGTGTAAGTGTGCTGTTATGTGACATGAAAGAGTGTGTTTATTGATTTGAACCCTACATTTGAGTCTTTGTCCAGTTTGACACATACAGTACGTGCAGTCCTGTGTGTGTGTGTGTGTGTGTGTGTGTGTGTGTGTGTGTGTGTGTGTGTGTGTGTGTGTGTGTGTGTGTTAATTATGAGAGAGGGGCTGCTTACAGTGAACACTGCTTTGGTATATTGTGTGTGTGTGTGTGTGTGTTCGGTTAAGAGCAGAAGGAGTCTTTGTGCTGCCGTCCGAAATAAATCCCATCATACTTCAGTTCTCTGAGAACAAAATAACTCTGATTCTAACAGAAAAGATAGGGAGTATATTGATGTATCTTCTCATCGTACAACTTTTCTATCATCAGCAAACTTTGGAACACACACACACACAGACACACACACATAGACAACATAATTATCAAGCTAAATGAAGACATACTATAGACTTTTGTTGTTTTATTTATTGCTGATTGGTGTGGGCGGCATGTAATCTAATATCACAGTGTGAGTAATTCTACATCACACTTATGGTTTATATCACAATCTACAGTAGTTGTTTTTGCTGGAAATTCAATTACAAAATGTTTTATTTATTACATAATGCAGTAATGTCTGTATTTTAAAAAGTTAGTGACTTAAAAGCTTTAAAAATTAAAGAGGCTTCATCTAATTTTATTACATTGTTTTTTTTTTTATTTTTTATAACTTAATGGGCACAAACTAAAACATAAGATTATTCAAGTCTGGATTCAGTAAAGAAACTGCTTCATATAACAACAGAGTTAAAAGAAAAGAATACTCAAATATCTATGTTTTTAACTCACTTTGAAATAGAAACAATAATGCATATATATAAAATTATATGTCTACATTTATCTAAATATGCATTATAGAATTGAATATACTATAATACAACAATAAAATAAGAATTGTATTCTTATATAGTTCTATAATTATATACATATATAATACAATAATAATAAACACACACACACACACATATCTATATGTAAGTATATATATAATTACCAAGGCCAATTTTTACTCAGCTTTAGTCCTTGGCGAGTGTTAATTGTGAAGCATTTAAAGAAAGGATTTTACGTTTTAGACTAAAACAAACGTTTATTATTCATTCTTACCTTTGAGGACATCCCCAATGGCAGGATCTGTCAGATTTAGTTAGAACTTCTGTGGGCAATTTTGTGTAAACATAACATTCACACACATACTGCATATAAAATTGGCCTCTATACATTGCATATTCCCACTGATGGTGTCTTAATTGTGATGTGTTTTATTATCTTTTCTCTGTTCTTTCTTTTCCTTAAAAAGAAAAGAATACAATAAACGGGATAAGAGGTTGTGTTGTGTGAATGTGGGTTGAGGTTGCTTCGTCTTGAGGGTCATGCTTCAGGTCATAGCAGTTGCGCCTGGTAACCTCCCTCGTCTGGTTGCATAGCAACTTTCTTCCTTTGTTCTAAAATGATTTAATTTATGGTTTATCTTCTTCACACCCCCCCCCCCCCACACTTTATTCTTTCACCTCTCACTGTCACTCCCTCTATCTGTCTCTATATCTCTCTTTCTCCCTCAGGACCCTCTTTGCTTCTATCCATCACAAGTCTCTTCTAGGCTCCTGTTATCTATCTGTGTGTGTATGAGAGAGAGAGAGAGAGAGAGAGAGAGAGATAGAGAGAGAGAGAGATGGAGTGATAGTGATGGAGAAAGTGCTCGAAGTTGAGTCTATACTGCTGTGTTTGTTAGTGGTGCGAGTATGTTTATGGTGGCATTGTGGTGGCTGAGGTCACCATGTGTCTGTTTGCTTGATAAAGAGATCTCATATCTCCTCCTTCTTGTAATTGTCCTCTTTTTTCTCAAGTGCTTTATTGGCTGCAATTCACTCGATACCTGCCAAAGCACTAAGTGCTTTTTTTCATTGGCTACATCTCAAAACCTGGTGAGCTGCCTTAACAGAATTTCTTAGGAATCATGGGTGTAGACTGCACTTTTGGGCATCATCACTTGGGTGTGTCTGAATGTTTGTCGTTAATTTAGTGAGCTGCCTACCTAGATAGCACTTTTGGGAATCATTGCTGTGTTTGAACATTTAAATTGATATGAAAGCATAGTTTGCTGCCTACCTAGACAGCATTTCCTGTCATTATAAAAATGTTCAAATGTATTGTAGACAGTGTTTTGGTCGATATAAATTTTGGACCTTCAATTATGTGAATGGAGCCTAGTGAGCCATCTACCCAGACACCATTTCGGGGCATTGTATGTATAAACTTTTATTTAGGCAGCATTTTGTGCATGCATGTTTGAATGTTTTAATTGAACCTATAAATATTAACCATAGTGAGCTGCCTAACTAGACAGGATTTTTGGTCACTGTAAACATGTTTAAACAGCATTTTTGGGTCTTATACATTTTGGACATTCAAACAATTGAATAGAACTCAGCGAATCATCTGTCTAGACACCAGTTGTAGGCATTGAAAAAAAAAAAAACTAAATCTATCTAAATGTAGACAGCACTTTTGGGCAGCATAGGTGAGCCCATTTTCGGGCATTATATGCATGTATGAATTTAGACAGTATTATTGGATCTGAACATTCAAATATTTAATGAAACATAATGAGCTGTCTATCTAGACAGCATTATGGGCATTGTTATGCATAATCAAATGTTCAAAACAAACCTGTCAAGCTGTCTGTATAGAGTTTTTGTGCATCAAATGCATGTTTAAATGTAGGCTGCAATTTTGGGTATCACAGTTGTGTTCAAACACCTGAAACAAATCTAGTGAGTTTCTTCCTATAGACAGCATTTTTGGCCATCTTAGGCAAGTTGAAAATGTTAAATAGAACAGTGTGTGATTTGAAACAAACCAAGTTAGCTTGACAGCATTTTCCAGCATCATATGCTGGATATCATGTTTGAACTGACTGTTCAAAGTTAACTTAGATAGCTACCTATTTAGACAGCATATTTGATTATACTTCATACTGTCTGAATAGGCAGCACACTAGATTTCGAGAGCTAGCTATTCTGTCTCTCTTTCTCTGGGTCATTCTGTCCCTTCTTGCCCCCTGCTCTGTCTCTCTCTCTGGGGGTTGATATGGTGAACTAACAATGTTTGACAGGCAGAGCAAAGAGGGCAGCATTACCAACAACAACAACTGTGAAAAAGAGCGGGAAAGAGAAAGAAAAGATAAGATTAATAAATCCTTCAAAAATGATGTTGGGTTTGCAGTCGTTTAATGAAGTCTTAGTGTACTGTAGAATGATGGATTGTTTGTATGCTATAACAGCCTGTGTTAATGTAAATATTTACATTGGATTAAAGGATAGAAAAAGAGGGCAGATGAATTAAGGTTAAGGGCGTACACACCCAGGGGGGCAGTTATGGGGCGGAAAAACGTGTGTGTGAGTGGTTGGGGTGGGGCAATAATAGGGCAACAGCTGGCGCTGAGTGGGGGGTTGGAGAGGGTCATGTCAACAAACCCTCCCACTGACCTACTAATGTAGTACATACAGCTGAAGTGTTGACTTGAGTTTGTGAACTACAATTCAAAAGATATTTGATTAGATTTTTAACAGATTTTAAAAAATAAGTTTATGCTCACCAAGACTGCATTTATTTGAAGTAAAAACTGTAAAAGTGTGAAATATTATTACAGTTGAACAATAATTGTTTTCTGTTTGAGTGTGTTTTAAAATGTAATTTATTCCTGTGATAGCAAATCTGAATTTTCAGCAGTCATTATTTATATATTTATAGAGCCGTATATCTTCAGTGTCACATGATACTTCAGAAATCAAGGGTAATTTGATGCTCAAGAAACATTTCTTATTATTATCAATGCTAAAAACTGCTGTGCTGCTTAATATTTTTGTGGATACCAAGACACATTTTTTTTAGGATTCTAGAAATTGTTTTTGAAATAGCATAAATTAAATAATGTAAAGGTAAGCATAAAATATAAACTGTCACTTTAATTAATTTGTTGTGTCCTTCCTTTAACTTTATAATTAAATTATTTAATTATAAAAAAGGCTTACTGACCTCTAACGTTTGAATGATAGTGTATGTACCATAAAATTGCTTGTCATACAGCAGCATATATGCAGGTAATCTAAAGCTATATATATATATATATATATCTTAATTTTTAATCCTGATTAAAATTATTTTCAAGTGCAAAATGTATTCCAAATAAAAACATTTTCCTTTATGCATTCATATAAAGTTTAACCTAAAATCTTTGCGATGAAAAGTGAGTGATATTTTGATACTGATGATACAACATGGCTGTTGCAGAGTATTCTGGGCTCTATAAATGTACGTTTACCCTTTATCTCTTACACATCTCTGTCGGACTGGGGAGGTAGAGATAATGGCAGTTTATATTTATAGATCTTTGTAGGAGCACAGTGGGTATGGACGATCTCTCTTAAAGCCGATCTCCATTAAGCTCCATAAACCAATATTTGGTCCCACACACACACTGCCAGACTATGATTAAGCAAATATTTTCCTGCAGTTAGAACATCATACCAAGTCTTCATCAAATGTTATTAATGTGCACAGTCTCACGGATCAATAATGCAACAAGGAATTAATCTATTCCAGCTGTTACACACACACACAAACAGCTGGACATCAGAGAGGAACCAACAGGATATTTAGTGCCAATCAAACGTTAATCAGGCTGCAAAATAGACATCTACATATGCAGCGGAGAAAACAGGGAGACCGTAACAGAGGCAGAGAGATGGAGAGGGCGTAGAGGTGAGAGAATACCAGAGGGAAAATATGGAGAGACAGAGAGAGACAGATGGAAGGAGGAGGAAAAAGAAAGAAGTGAAGCACAGATGGAGAGAGATGAGAAAGGAGGAAGAGGGAAATGGAAAGATGAAGGGGTTATTTTTCACTGTCTGTTTTTGGACAGTATTTATTACACTTCAACCTGTATTATCTCTCACATACAAACACTCATCTTCTCTCTCTCTCTCTCTCGTTTATTTCTCTCTGTCTCTCCTTTTGGCTTTCTTCGTCAGTCTTTCGCCTGTATTCATCTGTTTATCTGTAATCTTTCGCTTTTGTCTTTTTTCAGCAGCCGTCCTCTCTGCTCTTTGCTCTTTGTGAGGAGAGTGCAAATTATGTTGCTTTAAATATAGGCTGTGTGCTTTCTACAGCCTCACACATTTGTGTGTGTGAGCAAGAGACACTTAGAGAAAGAGAGAGAGAGAGTGAAATGCGATGGAGAATGACACTGTCTGGGTGTTTTTAACTCAACCGTGTATGTGTGTGTGTAAATACTCTAGGCAGTGCTTCTCATCTGCTGGGTTGTGGGCTACAGGCGGCAGGACAAACACTGCTAAATGTGAATAATAAATTTTAACTAAACACATGATCATGCAGAGTTAAATAAATAGGCTTATCAGCTCAGAGGAAGCAGAAAGCACTTTCCATGTCTTTTGTTGTTTACATCAAAAGTAGTTTGTCCAGTCAAACCCATATTACAGTATTTTGTAGAAGATTAAACAAGATAAATGTAAAACCCAGGCTGCATTAAATACAGGGTTCACTTGCATTGAGGATAAACATGGTTTGAGCTGAAATGCATAAATGTATTTTAAAAAAGAGAAATGAATGATTAAATCTAATCAAATTTAATTCAAAATTAATCATTTTGAATTTGCAGATGAGTTCAATTCAAAATAGCTTTGAATCATGAATCTAATCAACCCAAACTATTCACACTGCTAGTTTGTGCACTGAATGATAATAAAGTTGCCATAAAACAGAAAAGAAAACATTTTTTTTGGGCGGGCTAGATTTTGTCCTTCAGGGATTGATTGGATCATAGTCATGTACTAATCGCTGCAATCTCATGTGAGTGACAGGTTGCTGGATTGTTGTCCCGCCCCGGTTTAAGTCATCAGAGAAAAGGTGCTGTTGCGATGGAGAAGGGACAGTAATGTTTTTGATTAAAGATTGAGAGGACACATGATTTTTATTATGCACACGGAAAAATAATTTATTATAAACACTGCAAAAAAAGAGAGATTTTCTTAACTTTTGTAGCACACTCACCCTCATACTACTCATATGACCTATGTGACCCATCTGTGTTGATCATGAAAATTTTTTATTTTATTAATATAAATATTTATTGAATGAATTTACATGTATGCACATCTAAATTAAAACTATTGAATGAAATAATATTTATTAGAGATCTTCTTTTGTGTTCCAGGCACAACATGAAGGTTAGAAAATGATGACAGAATTTTTGTGTATAGTTGAACTATCCCATGAATTTTGCTGTGTATGTTATCAAGGTACTATTTTAATTCAAAATAAAGTGGCAGTGACGTAAATTTGTGTACTGTGTTCCAATCATGCACAAACGAGACGGTTATACCCGCACCCTTCAGACTACTCACTTTAAGTGCTATGCCCTTTGGAATGAGTAGGACATAGTCGTGTTTACTTTAAAATTAAATTCACCGATATTCTGTCTCTCTCTCCATCTCCACTTCACTCAGTGATTAGAGTTTAGTCAGTGTCCTGACATAACCAGTTAAATCGATCAGATGCCATTTTGAGAGTCTCAGTAAGTGCCCCCTGCAGCAGTTGTCCACTGCACAGAGAGCGTGTATGTGACCCACTAATCACTTAATAACTACTAACACTGCTCTAATTGGTTGCAGATAAGTAGCCCGCACCCTGTGTGCTAAAGCTAAAGGCTAATTTTAGCCTATTATCTTTTGGCAGAGGTTCATTGGGTTTAGAAAGCTAACTCTAATTCTAATGCTGTCGGTTTGGACATTCACACACACACACACACATAGCCAGATGTTCTGTGATGTAGATGCTGAGACTTAGTCTTTTCTCATCCCTTCTGCTCAAGCTCTATTTTTAAAAGCAGCCTTTTAAGCTAATCAGCCTGAGTTCGACCCAGCTTCACGCTCACCCGGCGCACCTGCGTTTGTCCCACATATTTGCCAGTGGAAAGCCGGCATTTGGCCTGCGATTGAGTAGGTTAATCTCCAGTGTTAGCAAAACATCAGGCTAAAATTAAGACAGCATTTAGCATGAATCAATACAAGATTGAGATCTACAAAAAACGAGTATCATTAGGCTAGTGTGATATCAATGCCTGGCCAAATTTAACTCAGCATTCAGCCAAGGTTAGCAATATTTGCCCTGTCAATCAGCAAGCATATGCCCAACATTCAGCCAAGTCTTGCACCAAGTTTAATCTCTTTGAGTCCAGAGCTTGGCCGCTGCCAAGCCAGCATTTGCCTAGCATTCACTAAACATTAGCTCTCCATTCAAGCTGCCATTAGCCTAACATTCAGACAGCGATTCACCCAGAGTTCATCCAGTACCAGTCAGCATTAAAAAGGTCATCGATTATAACCTAAGTGGTAATTATTGGTTAAAGTGGAGCATGGGCTGCTGAGGGCAGAATTATCATGCAGCAAGACTCACATTGGCATTGCATCTGGCTTTTATACACACGCTCACACAGACACATTTCCAATTTAATGAGATAAGTTGTCATCTTTTAAATGCCTGAAGGGCTTTACATGTGTTGGATCAAACCCCAATCCCATAAACACTAAGCAACCAATAACAATAATAAAAAAATAAGCATTTTTTCAGGAAATGTACTGTGCAAAACTCCTTATGATGCTAGAATATTCTTTGTGGTTTCTAGGGTGTTCTGGATGGTTGTCTGGGTGTTTCAGTGCAGTTGCTATTGTGTTCTGGGTGGTTGCTAGGGTGTTGCTATACAGTTGATAGAGTGTTTTGTCTGTTCGCTAGACTAAGCGAACAATGTAAATGGCAATTTACATTGACTTTAACAAACTGACATTTCATGACCTCTCTTTTACTCAGTCATTCTGGTGGTTGCCAGGGTGCTTGGATTTTCTGCGTCCTTCAAGAGGACTCTCACTCAAGTCTCTATGATATTCTGATCCTATGATTTGAGCAGGATTGGGGTCGTATGATGCGATTTTTCTTTCTCTTTGGAGTGTTACAAGCTGTTCGTGAATAGATAAGATAAAGTCACAAACCCAAAGAGATATTCTTTATAAAAGATGAGCTTCGTAAAAATTTACTTATTTTTAGAAAGGCGGAGCATAGAGAAGAAACATTAATATACAGTATGTGGAAAATGATGTGTTTTTTAAACCTTAAACCGCATAAACACATTTCATTACACCAAATAGACAAAATAATGTTATTTTTTAGCAATGTCAAATGACCCCTTTAAGTGTACGTCTTTTTCACCAGGTGAGATCCACATTTCAGATAACTGAATTTTGTGATAGCAAAATAAATAAATAAATAAGCACAGGCCGCATATTTTGATTTATTATTCATGTATTTATCAAAAATGGTACAGTATAGGTTTCATTTTGAAATTCAATACTTAGGGCTTATTTTAATCCATATATAATCCAAATATAACCCCATGTGAAATATGAACTTTAGCAAGCACCACTACATACATATTTTCTATTATGATATGCTATATTTCTTTAGAATCTTGGCGATGTCAGTCAACGTTTTAATTATCATTCCTGTTCAGTTTCTTTCCTCTCTTCGGTTTCCTTCTCTGCCGACTCTCTCGGCATGAGGTGCAGGCAACGTTAACGATGCCATTTTTATATTTTTCTTCAAGAAATACACAGCACTGCACTCAAAGATCCTGATGATGGGGATGAAGCATCTAATTTTCACCTAAGTCTCGCTCTCATTTTCTCCCTGTCTCCTCCTCTGTCTCTAACTATAGCTCATTTCATGATGTCATCTTGTCTTCTCAACTCTAATATCTTCTCATTTATCTCTGTTCTGTTGCCCAGATGATGACCCCTTACAGCCAGTGACCCAAGATGAGACGGTGTCAGTGGGTGGGGTGGTGACCCTGACCTGCAGTGTGAAGGAAAACGATAACTCCTCTCTCCAGTGGTCCAACACTGCTCAGCAGACCCTGTACTTTGGAGAAAAGAGAGGTGAGTTTCACCTTTTTTAAAAGACAAAGGATGATTCCATCGCCATTTACTTATCCTCGTGTTTTTCCAAACATGTATCCATTTCTTTCTTCTATTGAACACAAAAACAAATGTTTTGCACAATGTCTGTTTTTTCCATGTAATAAAAATTAATGAGAACTGAAGATGGACTAGCTACAAATATTTAAAAAAGCACCAAAAAGTATTTATTTGTGGAATATCTTTCCATCTGCCATTAGTTAACAAACACTCATTCTGTCTGGCTATATGATGTTTAGTAACCTTTCACAGTCCAGTCAATACCTGATGGATTAAACAAAGCCTTGTTGAATAGTTTTAATCATTTGAGTATTTTTACATTTACTTATATAGTAGAATATTTTTTTCCAGCAATGAGTGTCAAATTACAGATAAAACTGGTTGAAAGCGGCAATGCACATTGATTTTAACAAACGGACATTTCATCACCTTTCTTTTACTCAATCGCTTTTAAGACTGTGGAACATGATTGCAATTACTTGCCATTTTGGTCTGAACAGGAAATTGATTTTTGCTGGACCATTCCTCAAACAGTTCTACAGCGCTTTCAATCCGTCAATACCACACACAAAGACAGCACATGAGACACATTCCTAAAACATTAATATCACCCTAAAACCAAACAGGTGGCTCTGTGATACCTGTGGAGAGTATAAGACAGAGAGAGAACAGAAGGGCGACCTGATTAAAGAGGGAAAAAAAAGAAGGCGACAAGAGAGCACCATGAAAAATCTGAAATAAAAGCGGCCTATTGAACAAGAAGGAAGGAGGGAGTGTTAAAAGAAAGAGGAGAAATATACAGTACAGCCAGTCTCACATATAAACACCCATAAAACTATATATAAATTTACTTTTTGAAATTACGTTTTCATTTGGATGAATACAATTGTGCAAGATAAGAGTTTCTAATGAAGTGTTTTTCTTAAGAATAAATCCCACTCAAACAATTTAGGGTAAGAAACAAACTCACAAATCTCATTAACTTACACAATTTTGCTTCATACTTAAATTTATTTTGTTTGAAGGATGCTTAGATATTTGGAAAGCAAATCAAAACTACTGTTTAAGAAAATTATTTTTTGCAGTGTAGAAAAGAGAGAGCACAGTAAAAGGAGAACAGGAGATGCACACATACGCACTAGTGAGAAGAGATGAACAGATTAGTGTGGAGGAACGATGGATGGGTGGATGGGCGAAGAGAGATAAAGGGAGGAATGACAAAGGAGGAGTGTGTGCATGAAAGAGCAGGACGGAGGACAGAGGAACAGCAGCTGATGAAGACAAATTAAGTGCCCTTCACTTACTGATAAAGCATGAAGTGCGCACACATACACATTTACTGTAAATCTGTGTAATCCTTTTGTTCAAAGGTGAAATGTGTCATTTCTGCACCATTAGCAAAAATAATAACATTCCAAACTTTTTTTCCTGATCACTTCCGGTCTGTTTGGACAGACAAGCCAGTGGTAGGGGGAGAGGCTCATTCTACAGAGCACGTGATTGGACAAAAATCTGTATTTATGCTTCATTTTGCCCAAAGAGAACAGTGTTGTTATTGTTAACTAAACTGAAACTATTAATTATTTAAAACAAGGCTGAAACCAAGTAAAATATGAATGTTAGATGAAAACCTTAAACTTAAAAAAGTAAACAAGTATATATAAAAGTAAAGCTGAATATAAATATTTTTATATCTACGAAATGAACAAATTTTTATTAATAAAGCTTAAACTAAAATTAAAATAGATGAAAATTAAAGGTAAATCAAAATATTATATATTATTATAACATATGAAGAAACAAAAGAAAGGCTTTAAATTTGTGAATATGTTAGAAGTGACATTTAGGAGTATATTAGCATACAGTATAGATGACCTTTAAGCATATAGACTTGCTTTACTTTTTATATTTAAAAGACGTCATTCAAAAACAATCATGATTATAACTTCTCAACCGTGAGCACATTATTAGATTAGATTAGATTAAAATAGATTCAACTTTATTGTCATTGCACATGTAAGGTACAAGGCAACGAAATGCAGTTAGCATCTAACCAGAAGTGCAATAAGCAGTAATGTAAGGTCTACAATATGTTACAAATGTACAATAAATATACAAATAAGGCAGTATTATGGACATAATTTACGGATTTTAAATACTATCAGCATGATATACAGATAGGTGTACTATGAACATACTATACAGATGGATTATGGAAAAGTGTATGTACACTATAGGGAGAAACTATGAACATATGAACATCATTTACACTATTGCAATGGACAGTAAAGTGCATAGAAAATATTTCAGTGTGCAAATGGATTACTCAGTGCTTCTTGATGAACAGACAGTAGTGCAAGTAATAACAAGTTTATTGTTATTTGCTTGTTTGTAAATAAATAAATAAATCAGATGTAGTGATGAGGAGTCTGTGTGTGTGTGTGTGGTGTGGGGGTGTTGGGGGGTGTCAGAGGGCAGAGTTCAGCAAGGAGACAGCTGTAGGGAAAAAGCTGTTCCTGAGTCTGCTGGTCCTTGTCCGGAGGCTCCTGAAGCACCTCCCGGAGGGCAGGAGGTTAAACAGTCTGTGGTCAGGGTGAGAGGAGTCCTTAAGAATGCTGCGAGCTCGACGTAGTCAGCGTTTTCTCTGGATGTACTCAATAGCTGGTAGTGGTGTTCCTGTGATGCGTTGGGCAGTTTTCACCACCCTCTGCAGTGCCTTGCGGTCAGCCACTGAGCAGTTCCCATACCAGACTGGTCACATAAGGCATATTATCATAAGGCCACAGACATTTACATATCAATGTTAATTCAGTATTCACTCTCTTGGCTTGCTCTGATCAACAACAGTTTTGACCAATCAGAACAAAGGGCTTTTACATATAGAATTTTCCAAGGCTTGGTTGCAAACAAATATAATCCAAGGACTGTCATTTTGTCTGGTGGATTCTGTGTAGTCAGTGTCGAGTGTATCTACATGGGTTGCTATAGTAATAATGTCAGAATCCGCACGCTGCCAAGAGACTTTCTCATACAACAACGGAGAGTAGCTGTCAGTAGAAAGCTGAAAACTGAAAAATGTGCCTTTACTCTTGTCTGTCATCTCACTGTGGTGCTGAACTCACAAGATCTGTAAGAGAACAGAGGCATTTTATGCATTCATGCATACAGTATACTCAGTCTAAAACTGCTGACTCGTTCACTATTCATGACATAGTGAACATCACATGGTTCGCTAGATGAGGAAAGAGTAAGCAAAACTGAATGTGTTCAGACCAGACGATATTGCACACTCTGTGCCATGTTACATACACGGCCGTTACAAATAATGAACTCCTTTGAAATCTGACCTTTTAGACTACTAACTCATATGAACTTAGTGTGGTTCAGGTTTGTACACATAAGATTGCATGTGGGCTTACTTTTTGTTTTTCAAAAAAAACAAAAAAGAACATGCATGTTACAGCAAGAAGATAGAAGAGTTAGAGAGTGGAAAGTAAATCTAAATCACAATGGTTTTGGTGTCAGACACATTGACTAATGTTATCTGTGAACTTCAGGGGGTAAAATTGTTGTATATGACATCCATGTGGTGTATGTTTCCCTTATCTACTCTGGTTTTTTTTTTGTTTTTTTGTTTTTTTTTTAGCACTAAGAGATAACCGTATCCAGTTGGTAAAGTCCACAGCCACAGAGCTGATAATCACCATCTCGGAAGTTCAGCTGTCAGATGATGGAGAGTACACCTGTTCAATTTTCACCATGCCTGTACGAACTGCACGAGCCACAGTTACTGTACTCGGTATGTATGTTTGAGTGTGCACTTTTGCACGTCAGGGTTAATGTTTAATCATTATAATGGTGATGCAGCTGAAACCATTAGCAAATTAAAACATCACTTTCATTCAATCAAACACAGCAAGAGGACAGACATAGTTAGTTGCTGTTGTAAAATATGTAAATATAAAATAAATATTAATTAGAATTAGAATTCAAATATGAAGTTTAGAATAGATCTGTCAATCAGTCTATTAGTGTGTCAGTAATGTCAGTCTATCTGTCTGTCAGTGAGTCAGCCTGTTCAGTTTGAAAGAAATATCAGTATTTGGAATTTGGAGGTCAGGAAGTGAGTCAGATGTCAGTTCAATAACCGCAATAACTGGCAGGTTCAGTGCGTTCATATAGTGAAAAAATTGTCAGCCTGAATCAAACCGACTAGGTTCATGAGTGTGTGTGTGTGTGTGTGTGTGTGTGTGTGTGTGTGTGTGTGTGTAAATATATATATAAAATATATAAAAGTTTGATATTTGCTAGCAACTGAATTTAGGTCCCATGTTGCATAACCAAATCATAAAATATCCAGATACAAATTTTGTCATTGGTAACTGACATCTGTGCTTCACCTCTTTTGGAAAGCACCAGCTGCTCCTGGTAAGCATGTTTGATGTGACCAGGCCTACGCGGAACCTGCATACTTTCTGTACTGGTTTTGGGGGAAGATCTGCATAATTGATTTAAATATGGTAAAATGTGTTAAACAGAGTTGAAAGTACTGTACTCTTTTTGGCAGCTAAAAACATACAGTTTGCCAAATTATTATATAAAACAACATGCAAGTGGCAGGGGGTGCGAATGATGGGCGTTTTAAATCTGCAGAAGGTTATAAGCAGATTTCATTTGGTGCAAATTCCGTGCAGGCCTATTAGCAAGTAGCTAGTTGTTGATAGTGAGCTGCTACTTAAGGAAAATAACTGTTTTTATTTCATTTAAGTTTTATCTAGCCAGCGATGCCCTTATTTCCCTCAAATTGCACCTGAAAATATCATGAATTTCATTTTACTTCTCTTTCTCTCTCACAGGTGTTCCAGGTAAACCTGTGATAACAGGTTTTGAAGATGCTGTTCAGGAGGGCGGCAAGGTTACTCTCACCTGCACGAGTTCAGGCAGCAAACCTCCTGCTAAACTACACTGGTTCCGCGATCAAGAGGAGATACAAGGTGAAAATACACATGCAGTTGTTAACTCAAACAGTAGATGTTCAATAATTACAGTGTTTACTTCGTGTTTGTGTGTGTGTAGGGCGTCCTGATGTAGTGGAGTCTAACCCTGACGAACCGACCTACACAGTAACCAGTGAGCTCACCCTCGCTGTCTCTAGGCATGATAACAACGCTCTGATTGCCTGTGCGGTGGATCACCCGTCCATTGCCAATGGAGACAAGAGGACAGAGCAGCCCCTCAACGTCTTGTGTAAGACACATGCAAATGCCAGAAAGCTTATTTCATGCAGCTGTTTTGTAGAGGTATGACAGTGTACTACTGTGTGCTTTTAGAAATGTCAACCAGTAGTGGTTGTGCTATAATGTTTTTACATATCAAATGGTTGCTTCCGGCATAGACCACTTGTTTTTTGTGGGACCATTTTATGTTTAATGCATATGTTGTAAATACTGGGTAACAGTAGGTTGCTTGAAGCTGGAATACAATATCACAGATGTGCGTTCACACTATCACAGCTGTTTTACAACAGCTTCATACTTTAAATCATGCAATAGTATCAATTGTTATTGATATTGACATTAAATTCAAAGCATACGTTTGATCAGTTCATGCACTTCCCGTAAATCAAACCCTTGATCTTGGTGTTGCTTGCGCCATCTTCTTGTTTGAGCTTCAATAATGTGTTATAATACAGTATATCTCTGTTATAATATACCACTGTTTGTAGTTGGTTCTTAACACAAGTGCTAAAAAATTCTAAAGGGGCTTTTTTGTTGTTGATTGCAGACTTATTATTTGGTTGTTATGAATAATCTTCTCTTTTTGTTTGCATACATTAAGTTACAAATAAACGGACTAAAATAAAAGTAATTAATTCACTGGGTTATCCAAAAATATACATTCAAATATGTAATAACCGATATATACAGTACACTCACCCAGCACTTTATTAGATACTGCTTAGGAGCACAGCTCTATTGGATTGAGATCTTGTGAATGGGGTTTGAGTATAGTGAACTGTTTATCATGTTCAAGAAACCAGATGATTTGAGCTTTGTGACATGGCGTGTTATCCTGCTGGAAGTAGCCATCATATGATGGGTACACTGTGGTCATAAAGGAATGGATAGGGTCAGCAACAATACTCAGTTAGACTGTGATGTTTAAACGATGCTCAGTTGGTAGTAAGGGTCCCAAAGTGTGTCAAGAAAATATCCTCCACACCATTACACAACCACCACCAGCCTGAACCATTGATACAAGGCAGGACGGATCTACTTTTTTATGTTGTTTACACCGAATTCTGACCCTTCCATCCAAATGTTGCGGCATAAATCACACCAGTCAACCTTTTTCCACTCTTCTATTGTCCAGTTTTGGTGAGCCTGTGTGAATTGTAGCCTCAGTTTTCTGTTATTATCTGACAGGATTGGTGCCCGGTGTGGTCTACTGCTGTTGTAGCCCATTGGCTTCAAGGTTCAAAATGTTGTGCATTCAGAGATGCTCTTCTGCATACCTTGGTTGTAACAAGTGGATTTTTGAGTTTCTGTTGCCTTTCTATCAGTTCAACCAGTCTGGCCATTCTCCTCTGACCTCTGGCATCAATAAGGCATTTTCGCCCACAGAACCGCCGCTCAATGGCTATTTTATCTTTTTCAGACCATTCTCTATAAGCCCTAGAGATAGTTGTGCCTAAAAATCCCAGTTGATCAGCAGTTTCTGAAATACTTAGACCAGCCCATCTGGCACCAACAGCTATGCCACGTTTAATATCACTTAAAACATCTCTCTTCCCCATTCTGATTTTCAGTTTGAGCTTTAGCAGATCATCTTGACCATTCAACATGCATTGAATTGCTGCTCTGTGACCATGTGATGGGCTGAGTAGATGTTTGCATTAACGAGCAGTTAAATTGGTAAAAAGTGGACGGTGAGCGTGTGTGTGTGTGTGTGTGTGTGTGGTGATGACATGGGTATGACATAGGTGTTACAATAAAAAGGTGGTTAATGTGGACACTACCTGTGTCCCTGTAATTCAAAAGGCTTGAAAAACATACTAAATAGTGTTTTTTAAAAATGCACAAAGATTTCTGTGAGGGGTATGTTTAGGTGTAGGGGCGATAGAAAATACAGTTTGTACAGTATAAAACCAAAACCACCAATAACAATGTGTGTGTGTGTGTGTGTGTGTGTGTATACTGTATATATATATATATACACACACACACATAAAATCTATTTATAATAGATTTATAATAATAGCCATACTATGATATAGGATTTCGGTCATACCCCTACCCCTACTGTATAATACATAAACATGGAGATAACAGAAACAAAACGTGTGTCTGTGTGTCTCTCAGTTTCTCCAAGCGTGTCGATTCAGCCTGAGAGTGACCTGCCCAGAGAAGGAGAGAAGTTTTTCCTGCAGTGTGTGGGGAACGGAAATCCAGAGTAAGACTCTCTCTCTCTCTCTCTCTCTCTCTCTCTCTCTCTCTCTCTCTCTCTCTCTCTCTTCTCATTTCCATCCTTGGCATTCATGTTTTATGTATAAAGCTGAAAATGGTCAGCCTATTGATCTCCTTTCTCTCTCTCACACACACACACACACACACACGCACATATGCAGGGTTTGGTTTGACAGTATTACCGTGATATTTATTTTGATGTTACATGAGAAACTCTTGCGTAGGTTTGTTTTAAAAACATATCCTCTATGATCTGGAGATTCTGGAGCTTAAGGATGAAATGTCATTATTTCAGATATATTTGTGACATTTGCAGCTATTTAAGCCTGGTTATATCACATACATTTTTATCCCTGTAAACAGAAGTTAATGTAATTGAATATCACCCTCTACTGGTGCAGGATCGCATTACAGCTCATTATACAGCTCCTGACATCCATTAATACCACACTGAGATCTATTCAACCCCATTTAGACAACCCATAGTGTCTCTCTGTCACATGTTCTTATTTGCTTTTACGCTCTATCTCTTCCTTACTGGAATGGAAGCACAAATAGTGGCTGTATATGATGAAAATACCTGCATTATCAGAGGCAGCATTTACAGGTTTCGTAATATCTTTTTGCTGCACCTGAATTATTATCTATAAAACATTTAGGGTCAGTAAGATTTTATTTTTATTTTAAAGAATTCAATGCTTTTATTCAGAAAGAAGAAAATGTATCAAAAGTGACAGTAACAAAGGATTTTAAAATAAATGCGGTTCTTTCTATTAATTAAACTATCCACAGAAATATTAATCAGCACAACTGTTTTCAGTATTAATAATAAATAGGAAATGTTTGTTGAGCACCAAATCAGCATATTATAATATTTTCTGCAGGATCTTGTGACTTTGAAGACTAGAGTAATGGTGATGAAAATTCAGCTTTGGCCATCAAGATTTAATTACATTTTAAATATTTAAATAGAATACAGTTATTTTAAATTGTAATGAATTCAAGTGTAATGCTTTGTGTTACTATTAACCAGTTTCTATGTGAAACGCTACATCTCGTATAACATCTCCTTACTTGTTTTGGTGTCTTACTGTATTGCAAGTAGACTGAGATATTAGTTTAGTCATAACTACACTGTTCTATTAGCATCTATTAAAAAATATATAAATTATTTGGATTATTCACGCTCAAATAATGATACGCCTGCGTCCTCACTGTAGTTCGCTAAATCCTTGTAACACACACAGACACACTGATTTGGACACGGTATGAGCACACAGAGAAAATACACAGTTACTTTGGCATACTGAGAGGATTTTAAAGATGAAGTGTGTAATTTTTTGATGCTAAAATACCTTCTTTTATCCCAGCAGTAGGTAGACGTCCTCAGGAAGTGTGAACACTGTGACGCTATCAAAACATTTCTCTGTTCATTTCGAGTACCAGGCCAGCACAGCAACATTGGCTCAACCAATAGCAGGATGTTGGGGTGGGGCTAGGGGTTTGGTTAACCAATGGAAAACAGGAACAGAGTTTAGGAAATATGTTTGAACACAATCATTGGCCCTGTCCCAAATCTCACAACACTTGTAGTATTCCACCCAGAAATGGACTTTCAATCCTGATTGTGTTACATGATAGCAGCTGTTTTTGGACATTGACTTTTCTGTTTGATTCGTAAGACCTTCCAGGTCAGGTGTGTCGCAGCTCTGGTGGTTTGGCCACATGGTTTTCTTTCCCATTTGATCAAGTCTGGTTCGTTTCACTTGACATGTGACAGAGCTTCGCTGTGGTCGGGACACTTTCCAGTGCATCCCTCGGTGCTCCTCAACTCTTTTGATACTGTGCCAAATTGCAAAACCCTTCAATCTGCTCAATTAAACGAATCTTTCTGCCTTTGCTTTTGGTGTGAAATTTCAAATGTTTATGTGGTCTGTTTTGTAATGTAATCCCTCTCTCTCCCTCTTCCAGACCGACTGCGTTTGTGTGGCGGAGGAAAGACGGAGAGCTCCCCCCGATGGCAAAGGTGGATGATGCGTTCCTGCGCTTCGAATCCCTCAACAAGACGGATAATGGAGTTTATGAATGCCAGGCTGATAACGGGATTGGAACTGGGGACGTGACGCACACCCTTCTGGTACAAGGTAATTAACGAGAGACAAACGGGGAAGAGCGAGGAATAGAGAGAAAAGGTGTTTTCATCATTGTTTATTACTTCTGCTGATTTATGTTTACGTTCACGTCTCCTTTTTATGAATTTTACTTTCCTTTCTTTTTGTTTCTCTTTTTACATGACATTCTCTTTATTTCCTCTTCCATTTTCCCTCCCATCCATCAATCCATCTCTCCATCTGTCATTTTCTGTTGTCATTTTTTTTCTTCATTTCCTTCATCTTCCAAGACCAGGAAGATTCAGACCTCTTTATTCTCACCTCCACTCTTCCTCCATCCTCTGCTTTTTCCACATTTTCTCCTGAAACTTCCGTTTCAACATCTACTGAAGATGAAACTCTTCTGCCATTCTCATCTACATCATCTTCCACTACCTTCCCCACATCCACTCTGACCTTTTCCTCGACTCTCCCTCCTTTTACTTCTGCTCCTTCCACTCTCCCTCCTTCTCCTGAAGGTCTCACCACCTCTCTTTCCAACGCTCTCTTCCCTGATCTCACTCTTCTGCCCTCCTCTGTTCCTGCCCGCACCCCTCCCTCACTCCCCTCCTCCTCCCCTACCACTCCATCATCTGTTCCTCGGCTGAATGGAGTGCACACCTTTACAGGTAATCCATCGAGCACATACACAAACCTAACAATGGTTTAACATGCCATTTTTGTGCTACTGATCACAGTTACAGGTTGGTGTGTGTGTGTGTGTGTGTGTGTGTGTGTGTGTGTGTGTGTGTGTGTGTGTGTGTGTGTGTGTGTGTGTGTGTGTGTGTGTGTGTGTGTGTGTGTGTGTGTGTGTGTGTGAGAGAGATAAGGATGGGCATGGTTACCCGAGTGCTCTGAGAAGAGACCGCAATGATCAATCATGACAACAAAATAATTGTCTTGACTTTTAAACTTCAAAACATTTCACACTGAACAAAATCCAGTAACAGCCATGCACAGATCAGATAAAAGGGTTTTTTTTCCTGTTTTTTTTTTTTTTTTTTTTGTAATATAGGTATCTATTTATTTTTGCATTAGGTATTTAAAATAAGAATATTTAACATATTAAAACTACTGTTAATTTAACAAAACTACAGTTGAAACGTTTGGTGTTAGTACGTTTATAGAAATGAATACTTTTATTCAGCAAGTATACATTAAATTGACAGTAACAGTAAAGACTTTAACATTGTGTACTCATCAAAACAATCCTACAAAAGTATCATGGTTTCCAGAAAAATATTAAGCATCTATTTTCAACACTGATAATAAGAAGAAGAAATGTTTCTTAATCACAAATTTAGCGTGTTTGACAATTCAGCTTTACCTTACAGGAATAAATTCTATTAATATCTTATTCCTATTATCAGAATTTTTTTCTACTTTAATTTATTAAAATTAGTGCTGTCAAATGATTAATTGTGATTAATTCCATAATATAAGTATGTGTGCTGTGTATATTTATTATGTATATATAAATGCACACACGTTTGTATATATATATCAGAAAAATGTTTATATATGAAATATATTTATTTATAATATAAATGATATGAATATAAATATAGGCATGTAAATACATGTAAATATTTTCAAAATATATACTGTATGTGTGTGTATTTATATATACATTATAAATATACACAAACATATATTATGCAAACAAAAACTTTTATTTTGAATGTGATTAATCATTTGGCAGCACTAATTAAAATGAAAAAAGTTATTTAAAATGTTAATACTGTTTCAGAATATTACTGTTTTTCCTTAATCAAATAAATGCATCCTTTGTAAGACTTCTTTCAAAAACATTTTCCTGATTCCAAACTTTTAAATGGAAGTGTATATTGTTTGGCAATACCTTTTTTTTTTTTTTTTTTTTGCAATCGATATATGACATGGTCAACATCAATTTTGAGTCTGTCTAGTTAAAGGGATGGTTCACAGAAAAATGAAAAAGTCATTATTTACTCATGTTGATCCAAACCTGTATGATGTATTTCTTTCATGGAACAGAAAAGGTGAATATTATAAATGTGAATGAGAACTGCGGCTGTGAAGCTCCATTAATGACAAAAACACTATGAAAGTAACGGAGAAGTATATCTGTCTTCTGAAGCCATATGATTCATTATTTTAATCATTATTCGTTGAGAATACAATGCAGCTTTTCCTCATGAGAGATAACATTGTTCGATTTATACAGTATGAATCGATAATTCTTCTTTTGAGTTGGATATATTCATTTGATTTAGTTCAAAAAACTGTTCTAAATCTTTTGTTCTTGAATTGGACTGATTTGATTCTCAAGCTCTGTTCTTTAACTCCTTGCAGTCCTCATTCATACAAAGAATATTCTACAAAAATGTACCCTTTATTGTTCCACAGAAGAAGTCATACAGGTTTGGAATTGGACCTGAGGTTAAATAAATGATGACAGAATTTCCATTATTGGACCTGTGTCTCCTAATGCATGTCATGTTCATGTCTAAAAACATGCAAAAAAAAAAAAAAACAGACAGATGTGTAGACACCCCTCACCTCGTCTCTTGAGAACTTGCTTGATTCATCTTAGACGTACCTGTTTAGGCAAAACGACCGGAATGCCCATCCCTGGTGTGTGGGTGGAACAGCTTGAATGTGTCACTTCATAATCTAACCGGTTGTGTTTGTGCGTGTGAGAAAGATAGAGATGTATATTGAGATCTCCAGTGCAGTATCACAGAAGCATGTTGAGCAGCATCTGCTGTCGGCTTTGACTGTAATGCAGGATTTAACCAGCCACATCTCACGGCAAAGCCTCTGATTATCCAGAAACACAATCTGACACCTCACCTTCCCTCCAAACATTCACTTCAGTTATTTTATTATTTCGCTACGTGAAATCCTCTTTAATACTCTTCCAAGGTTTTTTTGGTAGTGTTCAGTGAGCGCATTCAGATGTACAGTACACACATACATGCTCACGCAGGTTTTTTCATAGTTTCTCTTTGTTCCTTTTCTTGCTTCACATTTCGTGCTTCCACTCATGTGGTCCTCAGCCATCCATCCATCCATCCACTCATAGGCGTCGATTTCGGGGGGGACGGGGGGGACGCGTCCCCCCCAGATTTCGTCATGAGTCATTTTGTACCCACCACTTTTTTTTTTTTTTTTTTAAAGTAAAAGAACTCGAGTGTTTTTAAACCTCGAGTTCTGCTGCTGCGATGGCTACACGCTTTTCTGTTCATTAAAACTGCAACAACTGTAACATTGGGATACGTTCTAGGTTGGGGGAGGGGGAGTCATCGTGTCACTGTTATTATTTTCTCTATAGACGGTTTCAACGGCAACAACATAAACAAACGTTACTGCGCATGCGCGCTTTTGCGGACCTAACTTAACTTCCGGTAGACTTCCAAATAGAATCAATAACAACAGCCAAGTCCCTCTAGAGTAGATATTTTTTGATAACAAACAAAATATGTTTGCTGCATGGATCAGGCGGACTTAATGAGAATGCAAATCCATTCTTTGCCAATAGGAGATGTTTTAAAGCATAGACATAAAGCGCGAGAAATGGAGGTTTCCCCAGTAACAGCTGTAAACAAAGTACGCTCACACACGCTGCTTTATCAGGCATATAACATGCAAGTCTTCCTTCAGAAATACAGCGATATAAAAAACACCTGTGCCTCGTTTTGATATTTAAACATATAAATGTAAGGGATTATTATTATTAAACGTGCAGTACATAACGTTACTCATGTTTATTCAGCGAAGCCTTTTTGAAAATCGATCAGTTTTAAAATTGTGGTGAGTTTCCAAAAATAAATAAATGTATGGGAAACACATCCCGCAGCACAACCACCTGAGCCCTCAGTCTACTCATCGCCTTGACTTTAACCGCGTTTGTAGAAGGCACTGCAGCCAGACCGATATACACAACACAGACCGGAAGTTAACTTAGGTCCAGGCGCGTGCGCCCGATGAAACCGTCTATATGACTATCGCGCTTCTTTTTTTTAAAGAATGTTTTTCAAATGAGTTGACAGTTTGGAATGGACAGTGAACGAGCGGGAACGAGGCTACCTAGTCTTTGTTGGGATTGGCCAGAATTTCTGGCGAATGTATCATAGACGAGCAAGTCATTTAGCCTTCATACAATATCACAAGGTTGCATCCTAGTGCCATGGACTATAACATATCAAAGTGATAACCTGTAGAACAAATGGATGTTGTTGTACACACAGCATGGGTCTGCAGACCATTGACACAAAGGTAAGACGCGATAACTTATGTTTATTAAGATTTGCTGGTATTATGGCTAGGTCTTGTGCATTTGCACACAAGGGATCGGCTGTTTTAATTCTTCTCTTGCAATTAATGTTACGTTAGACTTCCTTAGCCACCAACTTAATTAGCTAGTTACGGTTTGCGTTCATACAGCAAGTGTTGGGGGAGATGATTGTTGAGTAGTCAGTATCTTGTTTAATTATTGCTTGAATCTATTGCTGAATTCTGAAATAGTTGTGATGATGATGATGATGAGGAATGGATCAAGTTTTAGACAAAATGCCTGATGTAGATTGGATGGATGCATGTTGTTGTGAATTGAGAGCATTCAGATCATGGTGTGATAGTCAATAGTGTTCATGTGCTACACGTATTTTTGCTTTTTCAATCTTGATAAAATTTGTAGTGCTTAAGTTGTGTTGTCTGTTATTTCTTGATAATAACACCGTTGCCATGAAAAACAGAGCGTTGCTGTGGACGCGGCAGGATTCTAATCGTAGAGACGGAACTATTTTCTTTAGCGGAAGCAATACAATTGTATACAATACAATACAATACAATACAAATAAGTGTTTAAATCAATAAACTCTTTTTTAAATCAATATTTTGTGTCAAATTATTGATTTATTTGGTGGGTAGCCATGTAATATTAAGCGGGATAATGTAGAGCGAGGCCCGATTTTGGGTTAGATTTTTTCCCCGTTTTCAGTGGTTATAACAAAGCAACATGAAAGAGAAAATTGGTAATCATTGTTTAGGTACATTAAACCACGTCATGGCCATGTCATATTGTCAACATGGTACTTATATGATGATATGAAGCAGATTAGTGGGTCATATATCATATGTCTAATGCTTTGTACGGCTTTCTTCTTCATAAAACAAGTCGGACATCATCACATTTTTGTATACATTTTTATTTATTTACATTAATAAGATACAGGACGTATTTCAAAACATGACCTGCGCGAAAGAGACAAAAAAATGCATCATTGTACCCACCACTTCTGAAAATGCACTTCTGAATGCGTCTCTGTCCCCACCACATTTCAAACCAAACTGACGCCCATGCATCCACTCATCCATCCACCCATCCATTCATCCTCTTGAGAAGAAGCTGGGGTGAATGCTGAAGGTATTGTCATCTCTTTCTCTAACCTTCTCTCTTTTTCTTTCTTTTCCTCCTTTTTCTTTCAGTATTGTCCTGTCTTTCTTTTTGGATCTTTGATTCTCCTCTGTCTGTCTTTCATTTGTCTATTAATTTATGATGGATCTGGGTCTTTTTATTAGCTACAACTCTGTTGAATTGCACTGTCATTATGAACATAGTTAATGGTGCAGGAACGTTGTTAATGAAGGCAAAACATTTTATATTACATGGAAAACTATTAATATCAGCGTAAATTTGCTGGTTCATTGAAAGCTAAGAACTGAATTAGGTTGATGCCAAAAACTGCTTTTTCAGCCAATTTGAAAACAATCTCGGTTAGAAGAATGAATGAGATCTTATTGATGCAGCTCAGTTTTTGCTACAGGGAGGTCCAGCCATCTGTAGCCTGGTGGAACAAGCAAAGCCATGTCATCAGCAGTGAATCATTTGAACCTGGAAATGCATCTTCCCCCTTTATCAATCTGGTCATTTACAGAGCCTGACTGATAAGGGATGCCGAATTCTGTCACTTTACATGCTGCAAGTTCGATCCTGTCCCCTCCTCGCGGGTCTTTTTCCACATTGTACTAATTTAAACCATAGTACATTTGCATCATCAAAACGAATGCATCAAGCAGAGACCCTCCCCCGGGGGGGGGGGACTTCAATCTCTGTTCAAAAATGTGTAACACTGTGAGATCCCAACGGGGGGCCAGAGCCTGTTCTATTCGTATGGAAGTCAAAGGAGGGCATGCCTTTATATCCTGAATAAACTATTTTTGTATCAAATCAAACTGTTTATCACAAAATAAATCGATTGCCTTTGTGCTAATCTTCAACATTTTGCCATAACAGTTTGGATCGAGCTATATTTGGAGATTAGCAATTTTTATATCCAGCATTACATAATAATTTCACCAACATGAAATTCATATAAACACACCATATCAGGGTCATTATATGATTAACTTAAAAGACGAATATGGCTCAAGACCAAACCCCCTCTTCTCTCTGCCATGAGTACTAACAGTGGCTCTACCATTATAGCTAGCTAACGGCTTGGAACGAGAAGGTGCCACATATTGAAAAATTGTTCATTCCGCTTTTTTATTAACATTTTATTATCCAAACTAATTTACTATTTAATGCATTGCAAAAGATGCCAAAAATGTGAGATGCTCATCGAAGTCAATTTCTGCAGAGAAAAACAGCAATGAGAAATGAGAAATGATTTGGAAGCAAATCATCATCAATAGCACATCAGTTATTCTGTATGAACCAAATCTGGAACGCTATTTTCAAAAAGGGACTTATGATTAAGGGATGTATGATTTCTTTGTGTATTCTTAAGTTCAGAAAACACCAATGAAATACACTGAACTTTACATCAAAGAGCTTGGGTCCTCACCAAAAACACTTCTAAAACCTTTTAAAAAAGGCCTGATTTGCCACACTGGTTGGCCAGTGTGTTTAGCCAGGCATATACATTCTGCCTTTTAATGGTTTTATCAAAGTGCATCAACACAATTTCCTCTAATTTTATATTTAAGTTTCCTTTGCCATCGTCTAATATCTAAAATTATTCTTTAAAAATGGTAATAGTAATTAAATAATTCAATAAAAGGATCTCAATATAAATATCTAATAAATAAAGCTATATCGTTGAAAATTATTGATTTTAGTTTTAATGTGACATTTTTAATGCATTAATACAACCAATAATTATTTTGATATCAGTGCTTCCATAATTTATATTATTAAACAGTCCTATTTAACTGAAATGACCCCTGAAAGAGCTTTAGAGCTTTCTACTTTTTCTGTTTTGTTTTTTTCTCTTTCACTTTCCCTCTCTTTGTTTCTATCTGTTTCTCTTTTCTCTCTGTCACTCTCAAGGCTTCTTGTCGTGTCACTCAGCACTCACTCTGTTCGTCCTCCTTCATCCTCTCTGCTCTCAACTATTGCCCCTGTTTTTTCCTTCTTCTCCTGAAGCGTGCGAGCGTCAGGGTGACTGTTAACTTGTCTTGTTTTGATGGAGTATTTTTTTAGAAAGAGACAGAGTTTGTGCTGTGGGTGGGAGTGATGGATGTCGTTCATGCTCTCCGAGTCCAGGCAAAGTCACTGAAGCTTATGATAGACTCTTTTCTGAAATCTTGCTTTTGATTATTCACGTGTTTCCTTTCAAACAGTGGGGCTTTACTGTAGATGGAAAATTACATTGTAGTAACTTGCCAGCATTACAAATACACTTCACACATTATATGAACTATATAGAATAAATCATCATATTAGAATGATTTCTGAAGGATCATGTGACACTGAAGACTGGAGTAATGATGCTGAAAATTAAGCTTTGCATTACAGAAATAAATTAAATTTTAAAAGATATTAAAATAGAAATCAGTTATTTTAAATTGAAATAATATTTCACAATATTATTGTTTTACTATATTTCTGTTCAAATAAATACTGCCTTGATGAGCATAAGAGACTTCTTTCAAAAACATGAAGAAAAAAAAACTTTTTTACCTCAAACTTTTGCATATTAGAATGCATAATGTAAAATTACATGAAAAAGACCTGTGCTTCTTTTCTCTATATTTAAATGGGGGGGGGGATTGGGGGGTATCAGTGATTATCATCTTGAGTGAGATATTTTAGTTCAGTTTGCTTGAAAATGTCAAGGGTCCTATTAAAGAGGAGAAATCACTTGAAATTGTTTCCAAAGATAAGCATTATTGTGCATTAGGGCTGGGAAAAAGATCCACACATTGCAACGCTTTCTCAAGGGAATCTGCAATCGGGGGTAAAAATGGATTTTAAATGTATAATTTAATTTTAAATAATCTTGTTTATGGAAAAAGCATGTGTGGTATTATCAGAGGGGTTGTATTTTTGTCAGAGCATGTGGTTGTGAATAATCGTGATTCTCTTTTATTCAAGTATGCAAACGTTTCTCAAATCCAGATGAAAATTTGCATCAACCTGAATAGTTTTAGCACGAATTTCCATCAGTGATTCATGTCGCTTTTAAATTGAAGTATTCTGAGAACATAACTTTTTCAAATTCATATTGCACATTTCCATCTATTGTACAGTCTGCATTTACTGCGAAGAGAATCACTAGGTCTTTTGTTACATTTCAAAATATGTGCAACTCTATGCCTGTTTACATTGCGCTTTATACAATACAGATTGTCAAAGCAGCTTCTCAGAGATTAACAAGAAAATAGAGTTAATTATGAAAACTCAACTATGGAGAAATGTATTGTTTGTAATTGCATTGTGACTCCCTGAATCAAAATTGTGAGGATTTCCAGTGTTAAAGTACGTGAATGACCTTTGCTGTGTTTGTAAAGATGTGGTGGGGAAGAATAAGAATGATATGTTTATCAATCTTTTGAGTTTCATCGGAAAACTCTTTCAAACTTTTCTCCGATTTTGCCTGGTCAGTAATGTTAAGACATCTGTTGTTGTTCTGATTGTCGGCTCTGCACAGCTTTGACTATCTACCTGTCTTTCTGTCCATTTCTCAGACCCCACAGCGATGTCCACCTCTTCAGGAGTAGACCATGCTGTGATTGGCGGAGTGGTTGCTGTTATTGTCTTCATCATGCTTTGTCTCCTCATCGTCCTCGGCAGATACCTCATCAGACACAAAGGTACAACACATTCACACACAGCCCTAATCAGACACAATGAAATCCCTCGCTGTCTTTCACACACACGTACAGACCTAATCAGACACAAAGAGATCTTACACACACACAGACACACACACCTGGGGCGTCTGGAGGACTTATAACCTTCTGGGACTGTTCAAATTCCTGACAGAGGGTCTGGCAGCATCCTGCCCTATCAGCAGCTTTTTTTAATTATTATTATTATTATTATTATGGATTTTGTCTTGACAAACATTCTAGACACTTGACTCCAAATCTCACTGTTGACTGGGACATTATACTTGTAAATGAACCACGTGTCTCAGTGCAATGGTGCACCTACAAAAATAAATAAACAAACAAAAAACATAAGAAAAATGGCAGAGAAATTAAAAACAAATAACAAATGTAAAAATGAAATGAAAAACGCTGAGTTTATGAACACAGAATGAGAGAACAAAGTAAAGGTGCAGACTAGGTTGCAATCTTAGTCCTTGCTATTATATAAATGCATATCAGGTTGCATAAATTCATGTTTTAAAAGCAACATGTTACATCACGTCTAATAAAACTTAAGTTGCATCATGCTTTATGGAAAGTAACACATAACTGTAGGTACTTTAGCATTTAAAAGGGTGTGAGTACATCTCTTATTTTCTATTACAGCATAAATGTATTAACACAGGAATCATGGGTCACATGAAAAAAAAGAAATATATATATATATATGAATGCATGCTCAAATTGATTATTGTTGTAGCCTTTTCTGTTCATTCTTGTTCCCAGCCTATAATAACAAGATTGTTGATATTCATTAGAACAGCAGAGTTGAATGCATTAATTTTGTTTAAAAATAAATAGATAAACAAATAAAAATACTGTATACATTACTTGTATGTTACACCTGTTCTGTCATTATAACTGTGACACAATCTGAATGAGGTATTTTTATAGTTTAGTGGACTGGAGAGGGAGTTCTCAAATTTTGATTTCTGCATATAATACATCAGTTTCTTTTATTTAAAAAAATGCAAGAACAATTCTGTCCCATCTTATATCCTCTTAAAACAGCTATTTTGCAGAGTGCAAGCAGCAATTGACAAAGACTGACAGACTGTCACTGCACAGAGGGAATCTGTAAACAGATCATCACAGCTGTGCTTCAGCTTTCCCTCTGTATCTATCTATGACTTACAGCGTACAGCTCAAGAAAAGCTGTCAGAGGCAATACATTTGGGAAAAACAGCCTGTTTTCAGAGCCAGGGAAGAAATGCTGAACAAGGATTTAATGCAGCTGTGCATTGAAAGATCATACTGTGTGTACTCTTTGGCGAGGTATTAATGTAAACACAGTTGATTAGGTCTTAAGTGAAAAGGGTCAGAAAAAAATCAGGTATGCCTATGTATGTAAAGACTTTGGATCTTGATGTGTAAATGCAGCTTAATAGTCTTCTCAAGAATATTTATTTGTTAAAGTCATAGTTCACCCAAAATAGAACATTTTGTCATAATTTACTCAATTCATGTATGAATTTCTTTCTTCTGTTGAACATAAAATAAGATATTTAGAAGAATGTTTGTAACCAAACAGTTGCTGGTAGCCATTGACTTCTGTAGATTTTTTTCTTTTCTTTTCGTTTTCTGTACTATGGAAGGCAATGGCTACCAGAAACAGTTTGTTTTCAAACATTCTTCAAAATATCATCTTTTGTGTTCAACAGAAGAAATTTTTGATTTTTGGGTGAACTATCCCTTTAAGGTTAATTAAGCTGTGATATTAACAGAAAACCCCAGTCTTCAGTTCCTGATTTCCTCTTCAACAATTTTTTAAATTATTATCAACATTGATATCATTGAACATGAACATCAATACACGCAAACAAAAACTGTGAGAAAAGACATGTATAATGTAATAATAATATGCAGTATAATATAAAATAAGCATTCAACAAATCACTGAAAATATACAATTAATGAAGATGATATACAAATAGAAGTAACAAATATTACAGATACAGCTGTGGTTTCACTCTCTCTCTCTCTCTCTCTCTCTCTCTCTCTCTCTCTCTCTCTCTCTCTCAGGTACGTACCTGACTCATGAGGCGAAAGGTTCTGATGATGCTCCTGATGCAGACACAGCTATCATTAATGCTGAGGGTGGCCACTCTGGGGTGGATGACAAAAAAGAGTACTTCATCTAGAGATCCATCCCTCCGCACCCTCTTCCTTCAGATGCTTCAAAAAAAGGGATGGCAGAAGAGAGAGGATATATGTGAGAAAACAAAACAAAACAAATGTTGACCTGTTGGAACGGGAGGACCTCAAATACTCTTCGACACACAGGACAGGGACGTCAGAGTTGTTGACGCATGGGCTCATTTTTACACACACACTATTTCTTCATTTCCATAATGACACATGAGCAAACACACAAGATGAGACGTAAACAGTAACAACAGGCAATATGACAGTGACCACACTTCCCTCGCCTCCCATGATTCCTTTCAAACGGTCCAGATGTACTCTGGCACATGTTGCACAGTGATATGTGCATGCATGAACTTTCAAGACACACGGTCTGCTCCCAAAACCATTGAAAGACAGACTCGTAACAGGCACACTCGCAAACACACACCGAACAAAAAGTGTCTTAAACTGAATACAAAATTGAATTAATTTAAACCATTCAACCCTGCAATATCACTGACAGACACACACACACACACACACACACACACACACTCATGTACATCACACCAATGTTACATTACATCACACACACAGAATAACCAGGCAAAAACAGCAGCCCTGCAACCATTGTATGGGACAACCAATATAAAATTATAAATTCATATATATATGATTATATAGTATCATTTTTACTCAGTGTGCTGTAAATATATCCTCCATCTCTCTCTAACCTCACTGTCTGATATTGCAGTATATACTCTCTGAGCCTGCCTGGTTTTCGTACATGCGTGGAAATGCCGAGTTGCTAAAAAAAAAAAATATCTGGACTATAGAAAAAAAAACACATGGTGTTATGAAACCTTCAGTAATATTTGTATGAATTACGTTCTCTTCAAGTTTGATTTCTGGTGTTTACTGTTGGTGCAACAGTCTAGTGTCATTTCATCAACCTGGGAAGATTATTATGATTATTATTACTATTATTATTATTATTATGAGGTCCTCAATCTAATGTATTACATTGTGCGCTGATGTGTAATTGTATCAGGCCCAGTGATTTGCTCACTCACGCCACCTTCAGGAATGAATCTCCTCTGTTCTTCAGTGGCGGGACTCTCAGAAAAAGCAGGGTAACAAACTACTGCTCTCTTTCTCTTACTGATCATATTCCCACTCTCTTCCACAGTTCTCTCCTGTCTGTTCTTCCCCTCCTCTTACAGTCATAAAGCTAGATTATTTCTAGACCTATGCCATCACTGTAACCAGAGACCATGGTGACATTTGGAGGGAATTTGGGGGGTGTAGTCAGCTGCATCATGCAATAAACGGAGGGGATTTTATTTAATACAAGTATTGAATTTAATTAAATCTGGCTTATTAAAGGTGATGTGTGTAATTTTAAGCATGTTAAAAACCTTCCTCCTGTCCAATCTTAATCTGCGAATAGACTGTAAATAAGCCATTTGTAGGTTGATTTCCTGTGGCACTATCAAAACATTGCTCTGTTTGTTTGAGCATCCTG
Source organism: Carassius carassius (assembly GCF_963082965.1). Taxonomy (NCBI): domain Eukaryota; kingdom Metazoa; phylum Chordata; class Actinopteri; order Cypriniformes; family Cyprinidae; genus Carassius; species Carassius carassius. Next base: position 6,678,051 of record NC_081766.1, read on the forward strand.
ACCTCCTGACTTACTGTATAACTTAGGCTCAACCAGTGGCATGCAGTCTGATTCAGTTTGGAAGTGCACAAATTACACACTTTACTTTCAAATGTGTTGTATGTAAATTTCTTGAAATGCATGAATTCTGCTTCGCCATGTATCCAGTTGATTTTTGATCTGTAGTGATCTGGTGACAGATTTGATTACAGAAAATGGTCAGTTGTCATATCTGTATCACGTATTCCTTTTCAAAAAGCTATTTTCCTAGAGGAGAAGGTTGGAATGGTGACTTAGGGGTTAAGCTGTGGTGTTCATGCAAGTGATGTATGTTTGAATCTGGCTTGTGACATTTTTCAGTTCCATTCCCCTGGACTCTTCCCAATATTTCTTGTCTTAAACATGGGAAATTGTCAAAAAGTAGAATGATATTCAAATAGTGAAATGCACGTTTTAATGAAGTGTAATTTGGCCCCAATGAAAGGGACTTTTAAATCAGTTTAGGTAAATTTTTGTTCACGTGGGATGATATGGTAATTTGTTTAATGCATATGTATGTCACAACTAAGTGGCAACTGATCGATTACAACTAAAACCAATCCTTTACCTTCAGACTCCCTCCACATACCTCATTCATGCCAGCAGACAATGAGTTTCTGATATAAGCAGTTCAATCGACTGCCACAAGATGGCGATAATGCATTTAAAATCCCTCACATCTCTCTCTCTCTCTCTCTCTCTCTCTCTCTCTCTCTCTGTCCTTTACAAGCAGTAGAACTTTCAGTTAGCTATCAATCAACTCAGTGCTTAATTTTAAATTATGTTGTTTACTTTTATTCTGCTGTAGATGTGAATACTGTCGTTTGTAATTTTACGTTCTTTTGTTATCACTTTTATGATGCTAAATTTCTGAGACTGGAAGGTGTAGATTATAGTTTCCATGACTTTTGTTTTTGTTTATAATCTGCCATTTTTTTATGATTTAATGTGATTAGTGTTGCCTTGAACAGTCCACACACTCAAGTGAGCACAGGCACATATGTGTTCCGTGTGTCTTTTTACACGCGTGGAAAATTTTCACACTGGCCCACCAAAGCAGATGCAGGAAACACTAAAAGTGTTATTACGTTTTGTTAATGGAGTTATGTTAGATTCTTTTTTTTTAGATAAGTCTTCCTTTAGAATAAATATTCATATCATGTGGAACTATTCATGTGTATGTTGTTTTGTATTCTGGCCGATGATGTCATCTGAACGGGACTGAACTCTTGAGATCATCATCATTGTGGGTTCTGTTTGTTTGATGGTCTGTTTAGACAGTATTTGCTTTTTGTTACAAAAAGAGATCCCTTGTTAACTTCAAAATAAATATACATTTCGGTTAACCTAATTTCAGTGGTTATTTTTGTTATTATAAATACTAAGAATCATTTAATATTATTTAAAACTAATACTTACATGACAAATGAAAATGTGCAGTTATGATTTTTACCTGATCTAACCCTACATTACTTACTAAAGTTGCATTATAAATTCATAAACATTTCTAAAAAATCAAGCATGTAAAAATAAATTTAAATAAACTCTTTAAAAATATAAAATAAACGTGGAATATTTTTATTTATATCTCATATTTGTACAAAATGTAACAGTAGAAGTTTTTTGAATTATGAAAAAAAAAAAAATGAAACAACATAAGTGCACTACAGAAAAGGTGTGGCAATAACACATGGGCTAAAACACATGTGACAACTTGCCCCAACCCGCCATTGTGAAAAATACGTTTGTCATGAGAGCACAGTAAAGCCTTCACATTCTTTTACAAAAATCTACTTCCATAATATAATATTGTATTATATTCCCATGTTTGCCCCACTGCTTTTCAAAAATATTATGGCATTTGTCATTTTAAATGGGAGAAGAGTATTAACAAAAAACTCTGAATTTATGACAGTTGTGAACCAGGTGTTTGGAATCAACATGCTAGATAAATCACAGACTTTGCAATCGAACGGCTGTAGCCCTTGTGACAACTTGCCCCGGTAACAACTAACCTCAGTCTCCTCTATATATGAATGATAATAAGGACTGTTAATTCCCAACTGCTCTTTATTTGGATAATAATGGTCGTCTGATTGAACAGCTGGCAGATTTTAAAAGGTGAAAAATAATGTGTGTATAAGATCTGTCGAGCTGTGACATTGAACAGCGTGTAAGGACGACAAACGCAATGTGTGTGTGTGTGTGTGTGTGTGTGTGTGTGTGTGAGAGAGAGAGAGAGAGAGAGAGAGAGAGAGAGCTCCGTCGGCGCAGTACCGAGCGAGTCCTCTGGTGATCTCAGAGAGATGCTTTTCTCCTCAACAATAAAAAAAACCGAGATTTACTGAAAGAAAGAGATTCTCCTGCGCACTCATCCACACACATCTCGCGCGCTTCTGCTGAGGAGAGAAGAAACATGCGCTGAATGAATGAACGCATCCCGTCTGCGCGCGAGTGACATTATCAGCACCGGTTCGCGGGGGTTCAGAGTCCAGCGTGTAGAAGATGAACTGATGCTGTGTTTTCTGAGTGACAGAGGCGCAGATGGGCTTCAGCATGACTTGCCTCTGGATCGTAACTTTGGCCATCAGTGTTCACAGAGGTAAGACACGAGCCGCCTTCACAAGCAGCCAAATGTCTTCATTCAAATGCGTCTGTCTCTCTGCCACACGCTCGCGCACATCTGAAGGTGTTTTAACTTAGTTACTATGGTAACGCTATAGGTTAAATAGCGCTTTGTTGTATGATCTCGTGTCATGGTTTTTAAATAGTAGGTTTTGGACAGTATCGCCAAATGGTGACCTTATGCGCGTGTGTAAATTATTTTAAATGCTGATAATTTTTGAGAGAAATCTAAAATGTTATAGGCTCAGTATATTTCGTTTTTTTATGGCTGTTATTAATGGCAGTTTGCAGGATCATGTTCGCACCTCCGATCCGCCGCCATGCAGCTCGCGCTATGTAAGGTAATTCAGGCTCTCGCGCCTCCCGTCTTGCTCGCGTGCGCGTGACTGTGTGCAGTAGCAAGCTCCAAAAACCGTTTTCCGCGGGACGCATCACCGGTGACGGCGATATTTGACTGAGAAGAAGCCACATCTAGATGAGTTCCGCGGACGAACGTGACTGTAGTGTAAAATGTAACAGAGAATGAAAGGTGGGTTCTTCTTTGCCGCCAAGAATGAATGAAGAAAAATAAACAAATAAACATGTTGATGCGTGTGTGTGTGTGTGTATGTGTCTGTTAAAAATTTTATATAGTTAGCAATTATTAGTTAGTGTATATATATATATATATAGTTATATAGTATTTATATAGTTTTTTTTATTTAAATTGGTAAACTAACTTATTTCTGTAGCTATATGGTGAAAATAATACATGCATTAAAATATGTATAACATGTTACAGATGTTACATGTAACATGTGTAAGGCATGTCATTCTAACAGAAATATTTTAAAAACATATTAGAAGTAAACATTATTAATTACCTTATAATTTATGGAAAAAAATATATTTTGTTGAGTTTTACAAATATTGTTGAAATTATATACAATAGTATATCTTATTAGTAAGGAATGATTGTGAATTATTTTATAGAGTATGGAGAAAGGGACATTCCTAATTCACAGTGGGAACACTTTTCTTCTGACTTTATTTAAAAAGTAATAATAATAAAAATGAATTTATGGTAAGTTAATAGTTATTTATTTAAAAGTACTTTTATTATGTTAGACATTTTGTTGCCTTTTCTAATATAGCTACTGTTTATAGCATTATGTCAGTGTTGTATGATATTCTGTTGGTGTTCTATTTCATTATTCATCATTACTGAACAATTTTGATAAACTTTAAATCATGTCACCTTCTATTACATTATTATCAGAAGAACATATCATTTGAAGGGAAACTAGATTAACTTTGAAATCATACGCTATAGATCACTGGGGTCCCCGGGGCCCCAAATACAAAGAAAGCAAATTCAGTCTCAACAGAACATTAGATATGATAATAATAACACAGCCATTTTGTGCTTCTTATTTCAACCGGTGTGTCTGCAAATATCTGTGGATGTGTAGGTGAAGATCAGAGAGTGCATTCTCTCAGATCTGATAGTTGTTAGCGGATTTTCATGATAGTGTAGAGGAAGAAACAGAGAGAGAGGTGCACGATGAAAGAAAGAGACTGAGGGAGGTGAGACCTGTTTGCAGGAAGTGTCAGCAACTTTCTCTGATGGAGGGATTCAGAGAAGAGAAAGAGAGAGGGAGAATGATGGATTGATTGAGAGTGAGTGCACCAAATGACACAGACATGTTGTGATGGAGGGATAGTGTGATGGAGAGATAAGGAGACAGGCCCAACTCAGTCTGTCAAGTGAAGGAATGCATAGGGAGGTAAAGAAAAGACTGAGGGAGGACAGATGAGAAAATGATGTTATTTTTTAATTAGTCTGCAGTATTATGTGTTTAACATTCCTAGTGTGATCTCGATAGCCCTTGTGTAAACGTACCATGACCACATGACCACACTGTACAGAAGAAAAACGCTGACCTTTTTAGATCTTTGACATTATTTGTTGTTTTTGATGTTCTGTTCAGTGTGCCGTGATGTGAAAACATTAGGTCTTATTAAAAAAAAAGAACAAAATGAACTTGTAAATCGTTAATAAATCCATTTTTACATAAACTATCCCTTGAATCGAATGCACCAAATTCCATAAGAATGACGTTACACAGAATTTACACACACACAAACGTTTTTGAGATATGCTATTAAATATAGCCCTACACAAGTCTATGTATGCGGATAAAATTGGACATTTGTATCCAACTTTAATAACCTAAGTGATAATATAGTTACATTTTTCTAAGAAATAAAAATTCAGACAGCTGAGATTTGCTATATGCTATATGCTATATGATTTGCTATTACTTGAATGTACAGTCGTGGCCAAATGTTTTGAGAATTACATAAATATTAGTTTTCAAAAAGTTTGCTGCCAAACTGCTTTTAGATCTTTGTTTCAGTTGTGTCTGTGATGTACTGAAATATAATTACAAGCACTTCATACGTCTCAAAGGCTTTTATCGACAATTACATGACATTTATGCAAAGAGTCAGTATTTGCAGTGTTGGCCCTTCTTTTTTCAGGACCTCTGCAATTCGACTGGGCATGCTCTCAATCAACTTCTGGGCCAAATCCTGACTGATAGCAACCCATTCTTTCATAATCACTTCTTGGAGTTTGTCAGAATTAGTGGGTTTTTGTTTGTCCACCCGCCTCTTGAGGATTGACCACAAGTTCTCAATGGGATTAAGATCTGGGGAGTTTCCAGGCCATGGACCCAAAATTTCAACATTCTGGTCCCCGAGCCACTTAGTTATCACTTTTACCTTATGGCACGGTGCTCCATCGTGTTGGAAAATACATTGTTCTTCACCAAACTGTTGTTGGATTGTTGGAAGAAGTTGCTGTTGGAGGGTGTTTTGGTATGGTATGTATTGGATATGGTGTTTTTGGGCAGAATTGTGAGTGAGCCCACTCCTTGGATGAGAAGCAACCCCACACATGAATGGTGTCAGGATGCTTTACTGTTGGCATGACACAGGACTGATGGTAGCGCTCACCTTTTCTTCTCCGGACAAGCCTTTTTCCAGATGCTCCAAACAATCGGAAAGGGGCTTTTTCGGAGAATATGACTTTGCCCCAGTCCTCAGCAGTCCATTCACTATACTTTCTGCAGAAGATCAATCTGTCCCTGATGTTTTTTTTTGGAGAGAAGTGGCTTCTTTGCTGCCCTTCTTGATACCAAGCCATCTTCCAAAAGTCTTGGCCTCACTGTGCATGCAGATGCGCTCACACCTGCCTGCTGCCATTCCTGAGCAAGCTCTGTACTGGTGGCACTCCGATCCCGCAGCTGAATCCTCTTTAGGAGACGATCCTGGCGCTTGCTGGACTTTCTTGGACGCCCTGAAGCCTTTTTTACAAGAATTGAACCTCTTTCCTTGAAGCTCTTGATGATCCTATAAATTGTTGATTTAGGTGCAATCTTAGTAGCCACAATATCCTTGCCTGTGAAGCCATTTTATGCAACGCAATGATGGCTGCACGCGTTTCTTTGCAGGTCACCATGGTTAACAATGGAAGAACAATGATTTCAAGCATCACCCTCCTTTTGACATGTCATGTCTGCCATTCTAACCCAATCAGCCTGACATAATGATCTCCAGCCTCGTGCTCGTCAACATTCTCACCTGAGTTAACAAGACGATTACTGAAATGATCTCAGCAGGTCCTTAATGACAGCAATGAAATGCAGTGGAAAGGTTTTTTTGGGATTAAGTTAATTTTCATGGCAAAGAAGGACTATGCAATTCATCTGATCACTCTTCATAACATTCTGGAGTATATGCAAATTGCTATTGTAAAAACCTAAGCAGCAACTTTTCCAATTTCCAATATTTATGTAATTCTCAAAACTTTTGGCCATGACTGTACTGTACAGTATGTGGATACATGTCCAACAATACTGCATATCCAACATATTAAGTATAAATAAGCACATAACCATTATTTATTATGTAGTATATGCCCTTTCATTTTTTTTTAGAAGCATCTGTTTGCATCCCAAGAAACCTAATGTTCCTGTTAATCAGGGGTGGACCTACACATGTAATGAGCTTCAGTTCAATTTCATCTTCAGTTCATTAGTTCTAGTTTTACTTTCATTCACATATGATTCAAAATGCCTTGAGCCTGATCGTGACAGAAAAACAAAAAAACTCCCAACACATTGTTTTCTTAAGCGTAACATTTTATATTAAGTATTCTTTTAGGAGACAATGAACAGCAGAATACAGTGTTGTGGAAGACAAACATTTGAAATCATCAAGCAACATGCAGTAGTGTTGCCCATTGCCCAGCATGCTTTGCAGCTGAAGTATAACTGAGTGAGTTTGGAAAATTTGAAAAATTATGGACTATTTGGTAAAAGGGTACAAATCTAGTTTGGGGGATTGTTTTAGTTAAAAGGATAGTTCACCCAAAAATGTGAAATCTCCCAGCATTTACTCACCCTCAAGTTGTTCCAAACCTGTTTATTTCTTTTACTGAATATAGAAGAAGACATTTTGAAGAATGGGACTGTTGAAAGATGTGACTGATTTCCATAGTATTTTTTTCCCATGCTATGGAAGTCAGTGGGGTCCTTCAGCGGTTTCAAAATATATTTTTATGTTCAACGGACTAAAGAAAGTCATACAGGTTTGGGAAAAACCTTGAGGTTGAGTAAATGATGACAAAATTTTCATTTTAGGGTGAACTATCCCTTTAAGTGTACTACTGGAATTTATCGTGTAATTTTCCTACATCTTTACACTTTAACTAAGGAAAAAAAAACATTTTATTTCAGCTGTTTTCATTTAGTTTAACTTGAAAAGAAAAATTATCAAACAAAATTAAGAAAACAGAAATTTTAAAAATATAAAAAAATAGTTCAAAATATTCATAAAAGCTGCAAAATCTCATAGATACTAAAATAACACTGTCTTGTACACACTGTGACTTGTTGTGAGACACAAATGTTTAAAATGTCTGATGTTACAACTTTTTCAAGGAATATAGAAAAGTTTTATTAACATTTAGAAGTTGCATAAATGTGCCAATCATTTTGAAACTGGTTATTTTAATCCTATTGTGCATTTTTCTCATTCATAGACCAGTGGTATATCAGTCTAACAGCATCTACTGTAGAAGACACAAATGTTTGGGAATGTTTCCATGCACTTTGTAATAAGGCAGTAGATGAGGATTTATTTTGGATGACACTTAAACCAATGTGAGACAGTGAGAGAAACATTGATGGATTGCAGTATATATCTTTAGCTACGCAAGTCTGTTTAATTGCTTGGGAAACTAGTGAGCGTTACATTTAGTTGGCAGGTGGACCAAACAGCATTAGCAGTGGGCTTTTTTTTATAACAACTACAATGATGGAATGCTGTCTCCAAATGCCTGGATTTCTATTTATAAAGAGGTGATTTCTTAGTGTAGTGTATTAATATTAGTGCACCATGTTGCTCAACACAATTGTAATAGTTGTTTATAGTAATTTGTCCCTGGACTGGTATAAACTTGCATGTGTTTAATACAGGAAAGTCGTTAATTTCAGCGCAGAGATGATCATCTGGAAACATCTCATTTATAGCCGATGCTTGTGTAGAAGAAAGATCAGTCCCAGATCTGTCTGGGCTAGAGATCTCTCCAGTGGGTTACTGGGAGGCAGCAGTAATTTTGTTAGATGAATAACTGGGGCACAGGTGTGAAGACATACGTGCACGTTTGGACAAGAACGAGACTTTGTGGATTCAGAAGGAGACTGTGAATACAGTTATATATGCAAAGGCACACATATACACAAATTTGAACCTATTTTTAAACTGTAAACATGTGATGGTATTATTGTTTTTGTAAAGCATGCAAACAGATGTACATAATATATATATATTTTGTGCATAAATTTTAATGTGTCTGTGCTAACATGAACTAAAAAAAATAGCTAACGTTAAAGATTTTTGTTAATCTCATTGTTGGTTAATTTTTGTTAACACATTAACTGACATTAACTAATGGGACCTTATTGTAATGTTTTACATATATATATATATATATATATATATATATATATATATATATATATATCAGCTTTATTTTGTAGTTATTTCTCATGCAAATGACTAACTAAAATGAATACAACTATATAGATATATTTAAAAAAATGAATAAAATGACAAAAACACAAAAAATTACTAACATTTTAACTAAAATAAAAATGGAAAATACAAAAACAAAAACTAATGAAGTATATATAGAATAACACAAATTTCCATAGGCCAAAATAATGTGTAATATATTTACATATTTTGATATTCCAGTTGCGCAATTTAATACTTTTTTATTTATAATATAAATATAGAGTGAAACCCTGCCCCAGTTTCCATTATATAAACATACCCCGAAACCCTTGCAATAGAACAGATACTGGAAGTTTGAGCACCCATACAGCGTGTGCTCTCAGTGCCCAAAGTCCCAACACTGGCCTTTAACAGTTAATTGGCCTTAATTGATATAATAGATGTTCATGAACCTAACTGAACATGAATGAAAAAAAAGTTTGTGTGAGATCTGTAGTCAATATTCATTGTTTTTTTTTAATATTCATTGTATTAATTTTTTAGTATAATGTTGTTTAGTGCTCTGTGTAATATATTGATGATGTAATTAGTGGTGCCTTGTTGTTAGTATATGTATGTATGTGGGAGAGCACTGCAGTTATCACTGAGGAAGAGCGGGCGGCATAAAGGGGGAAAAACATTTTTGACTGTTTTAAAATAAATCAGTTACTATAGCAACCCTGGAAGCAGAGGCAGAGAGGGAGGGAGATGGGGTGAAGTGGGGGAGTGTGAGAGACCTGGTAACCATAGCAACTCACAAAGGGACTGGAAGGAACTTACAGAAATATATGAGACGTTGTATGTTGGGAGGGAGAGGAAGAGAAAAAAGAGCAAACGAGGTGAGAACCATCTCAGGGAGGGACAAGAGCTAAGTGCACGGAACAAAATATCTCAGCCAATCAGAAACTGACCCTCGTCACCATCGCCCAATCAGATGGCTGCTAGAACACAAAGCACAAGACTGCGGACTGAAGTAAAACATGACAAACAGAGAATGAATGTGCACTGCAAGATGCAGAAACAGCAATGCTCACTAAAAATGAATGAATAAACGTGACCCTGGACCACAAAACCAGTCTTAAGTGTCAATTTATCGGAATTGAGATTTATACATCATCTGAAAGCTGAATAAATGAGCTTTCCATTGATGTAGGGTTTATTAGGATCTGAGATACAACTATTTGAATATCTGGAATCTGAGGGTGCAAAAAAATCTAAATACTGAGAAAATCACCTTTAAATTTGTCCAAATGAATTCTTAGCAATGTATATTACTAATCAAAAGTTTTGATATATTTACAGTAGGAAATGTACAAAATATCTTCCTCGAACATGATTTGTACTAAATATCTTAAGGATTTTTGGCATAAAAGAAAAATCGATAATTTTGACCCATACAATGTTTTTTTGGCTATTGCTAAAAATACACCCCAGTGACTTAAGACTGGTTTTGTGGTCCAGGGTCACAAATGTGGATACTTCACATGCACATGCATTAACATATTAAAAGGATTTGATTATTAGACATAAAGCAATATGTGGAGAGAAGTATTTGAAATATATTTTGATTCTCTGGTAAAAAATTATATACAGCAGGTGAGTGTTTCACAAAGCATAGGTTTTCCATCTAGTGTATTTACTACTCGCCTCATCTTTGGCATGGTTTTGGGCATTTGACATTGGCAATTCAGTTCCCCTTTAAAACCAAACTTAAATCTAAAAGCAAATATGTAATGTACTTCCTTTGTTCTGGGTCTGCTCATTGTTCAAGCAGAACTTTTAAATATATGATAGACTGAAGACATAATCTTAATCATGGAGGCCAAGTATAAAAAAATCTGAGCTTTTTACTAATCATCATAAAAAAAATTAAAAAAGGAAATTCATAAATTCAGTTTTATATTGTTACCTAAATTTATTTTATAAACAAAATAATAAACTAGCTGCTCATTTTACTTTCTGTGCGACACTGACATTCCAGAAAAAATAAATAAATAAAATGCTTGATGCATAAGTGGCGACATTTAATTCTTAACATTTAATTCTCAAGCAAAGAATACAGAGGTTTTATTGAAAATGTTTGATATTTGTTTAAATATTTTATATATTAAAGAGTTGTCTCTTATTGTGTAGCTGGGTAAATTTATGTTATGTTTTATTCAGGCAGAAACAGATTTTATGTCCAATTGGTTATGAATATGATATGTGAAAGTGAAAAGTGAAAGTGAAGTGACATTCAGCCAAGTATGGTGACCCATACTCAGAATTTGTGCTCTGCATTTAACCCATCCGAAATGCACACACACAGAGCAGTGAACACACACACACACACTGTGAGCACACACCCGGAGCAGTGGGCAGCCATTTATGCTGCGGCGCCCGGGGAGCAGTTGGGGGTTCGATGCCTTGCTCAAGGGCACCTAAGTCGTGGTATTGCAGTATTGCATGGCATATGGTTTCAGAAGACAGTCTGTTGCATACTTAGTCATCTAAAGGGATTTACAAAAAATGTAGCCCTCCCACAGCAGCTTGGGGTTAAGTTTGTAGCTTAAGGGCAGAAAAGATAGAGACAGATTATTCACAGTGTTTGGGTCATCTCTATTTGTAACTGAACTTGCAACCTTCAGGGCGGTGGTTCAGATCCTTTGGCATTAGGCTGAAGGATTCCCAAAATGCTTCAAATGACAGTGAAGGATTACACAGCCCTAACTTTTATAATCAGTGCATTGTTCTCACAACAGCACTGACAATCATGGGAAGCCGAGAACTTTGTGCTTACAAAGTCAACAGCTGGGTTTAAGGAGCAATTGCTGAGGGTGCTCTACAGTATATCTGACATGGACAGTCTACCTCCTCTGTTCTTCTTTTGACTGGCATTGCTAATACACTTACATTTGTGTATTTGTCAGACACTTATATCCAAAGCAAATCATATTGCACTCAAGATATAAATTTTGTCAGTTTAGGCCTTCCCTGGGAATCGAACCCATTTCTAGTGAACTTACTGTACTGTTTGAGCAACAGGAACACTAGTGAGTCAAGATGTTCTAAGTTTAAGTAGCTACACTACTGACTATATGTTTTTAGTACTATCACTGCAGGCATCCATCTATTCTCCAAACCATTTATCATCCGCAGGGTTGTGGACTTTCTAGTAACAAGCATTTGTTTTTACATTCCTGCCTAAGTTTTACGTGTGTGTGTGTGTGTGTGTGTGTGTGTGTGTGTGTGTGTGTGTGTGTGTAAAACTAAATAAATGTTTTATTTATTTATTATATGTATGTAGAGCTAAATAAATGTATTAACAATACATATATTTATTTACTATTTTATTATTTACATTTAGTCATTTAGCATATGCTTTTATCCAAAGCGACTTACAAATGAGGACAATGGAAGCAATCAAACACAACAAAAAGAGCAATGATATATAAATGCTATAACAAGTCTCAGTAAGCTTAACACAGTACACATAGCAAGGAGTTTTAAATAATATAATAAATAAAAAGAAAATAGATAGAATAGAAAAAGAATAGCGCAAACCAGTGTTAGAGGTCTTATATAATATATAAATAATATGTTTTTTATTTATTTCATATTTATTCATGCATAGATCTTAATTTTATAGTACAATGTTTATATAAAGGCTGCTTTTTAATCACAGTGTGTGATTATATATTATATAAAAATGTGTATATTATATATAAAAAGTGTATGTATATATATATATATATATATATATATATTATATAATATTATATATTATATAAAAAATATTTTATTTATATATAGACATTCATAAATGAATTTAAATTGTAATCATAAATATGAATTAAAATTAATGAAAATTTTAATACATTTTTATTTATTATTTTACTATTTTTGTCTGTTATATATATATATATATAAATCACTCACTGATTTTGAATGTAAATATGCATGTTTATTATTAATAATGCAATTCAGTACATAATATTTGATTTCATCTAATTAGCAGAAAGAGATTCATTCCTTTTATTTTTAGATACACAAACATGCTCTGTCCCTCTGCAGTTTCTCAAGCTCACATGCAGTGCACACACATGCACATGCATTCAATCACTGCTCTTTCTATGCGCACACATACACACATTAGATTTGCAAATGGAAGCAGCTCTGCTTGAATGAGGGGGTGCACTAGAGAGCCAAGACGAAGGGAACAAGAGAAAGAGAGAGAGAAGATAACGAGAGATGTGGTTTCCCTCTTCCTTAATGTGTCTTTTGTGTTTTTAGCCTGTCTGTCTCTCTCAGGATACCCTCCTCTTTAGTTACCATGGTGACGGCATGCTCTCCCCTCCCCTGTCTACCTTCCTACCCCGCGTTCACACTCACTCGTTTCTCTGTTACCATGGCAATGCTTCTCCCTACCATGATACCTGTGTGTTCTTTCTTTGCGTTCAGAATCTCCCATTCTAGGCAGATGCATCTGTCTGTTGTTGTGTCTTTGTATTTGTTGCTGTACTCAAAGGCTCGTCATTTGTCTGTTCTGCTTGTTTATCAGTCCGTCTCTCTGAATTAATTAGCTGATCCTCAATATCGCTGATTCTCTCTAAACACCATCATACAGCGTGCACAGGGTGGGCAGCAAGCAGCATGCATATAAAGAGGTTTTCGGGGGTAATTTTCACAGATGACAGTTGTTGCTATGGCAACAGAACTTTAGGATTTGGATGGAAGCAGTAGAGGAAAGAATGTGGGAGAATGGATGGAAACAGCGTAAGAGATAACTGGATGTATGGAGAGAGAGAGAGAGAGAGAGGGAGTTCTGGATTTTTGGGAGGCGATCCTCTGCATGTTCTAGTTTTTCAGTGATGCGCTGGCGAGCCGAATATGTCACACTGCAGCTGCTCTCTCCTTGTCATTCCAATATGTCCAGTTGAATTTAGATTTGTAGGGGGAGGGGGAAAAGAATCTACAATAGGATTTGTCCAAAAAAATTAATGAGTTCCCTTTCGAGAGTACTCTCGTACTGCGTAAGCTAGCTTACGCTATGGGAAAAGGTCCCCTTTTCTCGAGAATATGAAGCCAAAAATTATCCTTAATTTTTAATAATGTAAAACGCAGTGCTGCAGCACAGCAGACCTAAGCGAAGCGGCTCGCGCGCTTATTGGCTGTGCTGTGGCAACTGCAGCAACCTATGGTGAGGCGGCGGAGAGGAACGAACCAATGGGGGCGCTTCGCGCCCATTGGACGTCAGAGCGCGCCAAAATAGGCGTGGCTGGAACTATATAAGCCGCCGCTTTGCCATAGGGATCAGATTTCATCTCCTTCAGCGATCTCACCTGCACTTCGCTGTCTTCTCCGGAGAAGCCTCTACACGCCGTCGAAAAGCCTCTCAGCGGGATAGCACTGCAACGCAGATCTGAGGACGTCGGCTCGTGCTTCATCCCGACGCCGCCTTCAGCATTCGCTTCCTGCTGCGCCATCCGGCGTGACTATATCCTTTAAAAAGCTAAGTGTGTTTGCCGCTGCATCACACTTTTTCACAAAAGAGCAAATTTCGAGGCGTTGTTTCAAATGCCTCGGGCCTGCGCTTCCTGCCGAGGCCCTCTGCCCAGCAAGGACCGCCACATCCTCTGTGTCTCCTGCCTGGGCCGCGAGCATGCTGAGAATGCACTCTCCAAGGGCGGCTGCCCTGAATGCGACAACATGGCTATATCGACCCTGCGGGCTCGATTAGCTCAAACCAGCCATGACGCTCCACCCGCTCCGCCTCTTCTCTCTCAAGTGCCGCGTAAGAAACGCCGCGATCAGAGAATGCCTGAGCACACTGCTACACGCGAGCTCACGCCGGAACACTCCCCGCGTGCCTCGCCCGCTCTCTCTCCTTCGCCTGTCCTCTTCGTGGACGAGCAGCGCCAGTCTCTGCTCACCAGCGCCCCCTTCTCCTTCGGAGCGCCTGAGGCGGAAGAAGACAGACACGACAGCCTTTCTCTCGCCGCATCCAGTAGTGAGGAATGGTCGGGCTCCATTGCGGACCCCCCCCCCCTCTACAGCCCCCAGCTACACCGGACAACGCGCTGATATCGACGCGGAGCTTACTCGCGTGCTTACAAGGGCTGTCAGCGACCTTCAGCTCGACTGGTCTCCTCCAGACGAGCCCGCTAAAAGCAGGCTGGACGAATGGTTCTTGCAGGGGCGCCCTTCGGCCCCTCCGCAAAGAAACGCCCCCTTCTTCCCGGAAGTTCACGATGAACTCACGAAGTCGTGGAAAGCCCCATTCTCCGCACGTTTGAAAACTTCTGTCTCGTCAGCGCTCTCCTCTGTCGACGGCGCCCGAGACCACGGTTACGAGAGCCTCCCCCCTCTCGAGGAGGCAATTGCTGCACACCTCTGCCTGCCCTCAGCCGCAGGATGGCGGTCGAAGCCCGTGCATCCATCCAAACCGTGCCGCACCACCTCAGCTCTCGCTGGCCGAGCATACACCTCCGCTGGTCAAGCTGCTTCGGCTCTACACACCATGGCTGTGCTTCAGGTTTTTCAGGCCAGACTTCTCCGTAACCTGGACGAGTCTGCCCCAGATACCTATGATTTTAAAGATCTCTGCAGCGCTACTGATCTAGCCCTGCGTGCGACAAAGACCACAGCACAAGCGATCGGCCGAAGCATGGCAAGCCTCGCTGTTTTAGAGCGACACCTCTGGCTCACGCTCACGGAGATGAAAGACGCCGACAAATCCGCCTTTCTTGACTCTCCTATCTCTCCTTCCGGCCTCTTTGGCCAGTCAGTTAAGGGTTTCGCTGAACGCTTCACTGAGGCTCAGAAGACGTCACAAGCAATGAGACACTTCCTGCCGAAACGCTCTAGCTCTGCTGCGGGACGACGTAGAAATGCGCCGCCCCCTCAGACCTCGAAGCCATCGCAGCCAGACTTACAGTCTCGCCCAGCGACCAAAACCCAGCACCGCTCTCGCTCTACGAGCCGCAAACCGCCAGAGAGACGGGGACCTCGGCCCAGGATTGTGCTGAACCCCGAGCCTCCGAAGCCCTCCTGACCTTCGTGCTGAAAAGACCGTGGTTAAGTCCCGCTGCGGCCGGACCACCACACAAGAAACATCACATACTTCCTCCAATCCCCTCACTAAAGGCGGTTGGAGATGTCTATACTGCAGTAAACGAGCCTGTTACAATGCACGCACGCCTGCACACAAACGCCGCTTTCACGGCGACCTCAATAAAGCACAAAAAGAGCTTTTTCTATGTAGGCAGTGTGCCCACTACACAGTACGCACCCCTACATGTATACACACTCCCCCAAGTGTCACAAAAACACACTCGGGTCCCCTTTCATGCCCACCTTCCCGCTCGCGCCGGAGGTGCTCTAAATGTAGCGCGCGTGCCCACTTCTCAGTGCGCAACCCTACAAATAAGCGCTGTCACCACAGTGTCTCAAGCACAGCATACTCGAGCTACTGGTCCCCTCATAACAGGCGGCCAGTGCCCGAAGCACATTCAACCCATAGCCGCACGAGCCGCTGCATGGCAGGCCATCCCCGGCATATCAAATTGGGTTTTGAATATAATAAAACGAGGTTACTCGCTCCAGTTCGCTCGCAGACCGCCGCGCTTTCACGCCGTGGTCGAAACGAAAGTGAAAAGCGAAATGACACACGTCCTTCGCGCCGAACTGATAAACCTTCTTGCAAAAGGGGCGATAGAAACTGTCCCCCCTGCGCAGCGCGAGTCAGGCTTTTACAGCCGCTACTTCCTCGTACCAAAAAAGGATGGCGGTCTCAGACCCATCCTAGATCTCAGATGTTTGAACAAAGCGCTTATGACGCGATCGTTCAAAATGTTAACTACCAAACAAATACTCGCGCAAATTCGCCCGAGGGATTGGTTTTTCTCAGTGGATCTGAAAGACGCTTACTTTCACATTCAAATAGCACCTCATCACAGGCCATTCTTGAGATTCGCCTTCGAGGGGCAGACTTATCAGTACATGGTTCTTCCATTCGGCCTCTCCGTAGCGCCCCGTACGTTTACACGGTGCATGGATGCCGCTCTCGCACCCCTGAGAATGCGGGGAGTGCGAGTATTGAACTACCTCGACGACTGGCTAGTTTTAGCCCATTCCGAGGAACTACTGACGACACACAGATCCTGGATCATCAGCCATTTAGAATGCCTGGGTCTCACGATCAACACTGTCAAGAGCGCTCTGTCTCCCAGCCAGAGGATTTCCTTTTTGGGGATAGACATAGACTCTGTGACATGTACAGCGCGTCTGACGTCACAGCGCGCTCTCACTATTCAGCATCTAGCCGTGTCGTTCAAAGCCGGGTCTCTTTACACGCTCAAATGATTTCAAGAAATGCTAGGTCTAATGGCATCAGCCTCTGCGGTTCTCAAACTGGGCCTGCTGCGCATGCGCCCACTACAACGCTGGCTGAGAGACCGTGTTCCAGCGCGCTCCTTGATTTCCGGCCGCGCGCGCATCAAGGTGACCCACGGCTGCATCACAGCTCTGGCCCCTTGGAAAATAGCCAACTGGTATCAGTTAGGCGTAAGCACGGGCGCTGTCTCGAAATGGAAAGTAGTCTCGACAGATGCATCCAACCTCGGTTGGGGCGCCCTGTACGAGGGCAGGTCTGCCTCCGGCCTCTGGTCGAGCCCGGAGCGACTGTTACACATAAACTGTCTGGAGATGATAGCGGTCGAACTATCCCTGAAAGCTTTCCTCCCATTTTTAAAGGGCCACCACGTTCTGGTCAGATCAGACAACATGTCAGTGGTGGCCTACATAAATCGCCAGGGTGGTGTCAGGTCAAAAACCTTGCACACCCTGACCGAACGTCTTCTGACATGGGCACATTACAACCTGCGCTCGCTAAAGGCAGCGCATGTACCTGGCATCCTGAACCGGGGCCCGGACATGCTTTCCAGGGCGAATGTTCCCCCTGGGGAGTGGTCTCTTCACCCACAAACGGTTCAGTTGATGTGGAGCATCTTCGGCAGGGCAGAGGTCGACCTCTTCGCCTCAGAAGACAACGCTCATTGCCCAATATATTTTTCAAAGAGCAGGGACGCGCTGGCCCTCGATTGGCCCAGACGCCCGCTTTATGCCTTCCCACCGGTCGCGATGCTACCGCAGGTCATCGATCGGGTCAGGAAGAACAGATGTGCTATGCTGCTAGTAGCCCCACTCTGGACGACCCAACCTTGGTTCTCCGAGCTGATGCAGCTGTCCAGTACAGCCCCATGGCCAATACCGCTGCGGAAAGATCTCCTCACGCAGCTGAAGGGCGCGCTCTGGCATCCCCACCCCGAACTTTGGGCCCTTCATGTATGGCCCCTCAACGGGTACCCGGGAACCTCCCTGAGGGAGTGTTAAAGACCATTACGGAAGCCAGAGCGCCCTCAACCAGGCGCCTTTACGCGCAGAAATGGTCAGTGTTCTCCACCTGGTGCGGGACACGGAACCTAGACCCTCACTTATGTGACGTGACGGAGATACTCTCCTTCCTACAGGAGCGTTTAGATGCGGGCAGATCCCCGTCTACGCTCAAAGTGTATGTGGCAGCCATTGCAGCTTCTCATGCTCCGGTGGCCGGCCTATCACTGGGAAAAAACGAACTGGTCATTCGTTTCCTTAAGGGAGCTCGTCGGATGAACCCTCCCCGACCCCCTTCAATCCCTTCCTGGGACCTGTCTACGGTCCTAGAGGCCTTAAAGGGCCCCCCTTTTGAACCGCTTCAGTCTGTCGACATGAAGCTTCTTTCGTTCGAAACCGCTTTTCTACTGGCTCTAGCCTCAGTCAAGCGAGTGGGAGATTTACATGCGCTATCTGTAAGCGCTGACTGTCTCGAATTTGGGCCTAATGACTCCAGAGTCATTCTCAGACCAAGACACGGCTATGTCCCCAAGTTGTTCTCAACACCGTTCAGAGCACAGGTCATCTCGCTGTCAGCCCTTTCCTCGCAAAGCGACGAAAGCAACACGAGCTTCATCTGCCCCGTCAGGGCTCTCAAAACCTATATTGCGCGCTCCGCCTCATTCAGGAGGTCGGACCAGCTCTTCATATGCTTTGGTGGGCGCACCCGAGGTCTCGCCACCACGAAGCAAAGCCTATCGCGATGGATAGTAGACACTATCTCGCTGGCTTACAAATCTAAGGGCCTTCGCTGCCCGTTCGGCATCAGAGCCCATTCCACCCGAGGTATGGCCTCATCATGGGCGTGGTCCTGCGGGATACCACTGGATGATATCTGTGCGGCGGCAGGCTGGGCCTCTCCGTCCACATTTATTAGATTCTATAATCTGCAAGTCCCTGCCCTGCAGGCCAGGGTACTTTCTATATAGACGTGCTAAGCCTTATCACGTCCCCCTTTTTTCGTTCCCTATATAAAGCTCACTAAGGTTGGCTGTTGGGACTGGGATTTCTCCTGCTATAAAGCCCCGGGCTCTCGCCTCGGGCTGTGACAGGTCGAAGTTCCCGAGCACGCACGGCATTTTACATTGTGTTCCCATAGCGTAAGCTAGCTTACGCAGTACGAGAGTACTCTCGAAAGGGAACGTACTCGGTTACTAACGTAACCTCGGTTCCCTGAGATGAGGGAACGAGTACTGCGTAACCTGCCGTGCTATGTGCTCGGATCGGGTGATCGCTTCAGTCGATTTAAAACCTGATCCCTATGGCAAAGCGGCGGCTTATATAGTTCCAGCCACGCCTATTTTGGCGCGCTCTGACGTCCAATGGGCGCGAAGCGCCCCCATTGGTTCGTTCCTCTCCGCCGCCTCACCATAGGTTGCTGCAGTTGCCACAGCACAGCCAATAAGCGCGCGAGCCGCTTCGCTTAGGTCTGCTGTGCTGCAGCACTGCGTTTTACATTATTAAAAATTAAGGATAATTTTTGGCTTCATATTCTCGAGAAAAGGGGACCTTTTCCCATAGCGTAAGCTAGCTTACGCAGTACTCGTTCCCTCATCTCAGGGAACCGAGGTTACGTTAGTAACCGAGTACGATTTGTATGTATTCTGAAGAAAAGATGAGTGGTCATTGCCTGTACTGGATCACTGTTGTGGGTCGTTGTCAGGACGTTGCTATCGGGTTACTAAGGCGTTCTGAGTGTTTTTTAGGACGTTGCTGTGCAGTTGGTAGTTTTTGCCAAAGTAGGTTACATTCTCAGAAAAAAATGGCTTTCAAACAGCACAAATACGTATACTCATACGTACTAATATATACACGTTAGAGGAAAATATGTATCTTTAAGGTACTTATTTGTGCCATTTAGGGGTAAATAAGGTACATTTTGAAACTGTTCTGTCATAGTGACAGCTTTATGGCATTTTTCTGAGAGTAGCATAACAGCTTTGGTACCATTTTGTACCCTTTACTGGCCCACAAAAAGACAATTTCCAAACTGGGGGTTTGTGAGGGAACTACAAAGGGTTTGGGAGTTTGATGATAAATGAAAATAATCAAAACACTGACTTACTCAAAAAGATTACATATTTTATTTGTTTTGCATGTGATCATTAACCAACATCAGAGAACATCTGTTCTCAATTATTTCAATATTATATACAATTTAATATACATAAATCTCTGGGGTACATCAAGTAAACATTTTATGGCAACACTTTAGTTTAGTGACTAATTTGTACTTTAAATTGCTCATTAACAGGCATATTACCGGCATACTGGCTGTTTCTTGGTACTTATAAAGCACATATTAATGCATTATACTGCATGACTACATTTAAGATCCCTTAATCCTACTCCATACCTAAACTTAACAACTACCTTACTAACTATTAATAAGCAGCAAATTAGGAGTTTATTAAGTCAAAATGTGTAGGTAATAGTCAGTTAATAGTGAGAACAAACTAAAGTGTGACCAAAATTATTTAAAAGGAATCTTTATATGATGAACTGTGGAAGGTAAAATAGTCTGCATGTGCTCACTTTATTAACTGATGTAAATAAAACAAAAATGGTTGGAATATGTTTTACAAGAAAATACTGTTTCATTTTTTTTTCTAGTTAAATTTTTATATTTAATTCAATGTGTTACTTGCTGTTTCTTTGTAATTGTTTGTGAAATGTCCTGGGAATCTTCTGAGTGGAAATTGTTCCTACATCCTTTTCCGTGCAATATAAAAGATTTAACATCTATTTTTAGCCTCAATTTCTGATGACATCCTCCGGGTTATGTTTCATTCCTCTTACTTATTTACCATCATACCTTAAGGTGACACGGCAAAAATTCTCTTTCATCTTGAAAAAACATCAGAGAATGTGAGATCTTTATATGAGTAAAAATTGTGTGAGAGAAGCAGAGCCTAAATGAAAAATGATAGAAATGAGCACAAAGTATTCACTTTCTGTGTTTTTGTTGCACAGAGGTGATTGATGTTGAAAGCTAACGTTTTCTCAAATTTCTAATTAAGAGACAAAAACTGAAACAAGAGGGGAGGAGAGAGAGGTAAGAGACACAAGGTGAGATGAAAATCTTTTAGAACTGAGGAAGAAAAGGAAAGAAGAGAGACAGAGAGAAAAGGGGTAAAGGAAATGCCTCACATTCTTTCAGTGCCGAGAAAGAGAAAGTGTGTGTGTGAGTTGATCGAATGGAAAAAGGAAATGGACAGTTGGGGTGAACGGGAGAAAAAGATGAGAGATAAATAAAGGAAGAAAGTTCACACACCAGAAGGAAAGATGAAAGTGGAAAACAGGAGCAGAGGAGCCATGCAGGAAATAAAAAGAAAGGAAAGAAAATATATGTCCTGCACCCCATGGAGATGACCTTTGACCTTTCTAACAGCCTGTTGCCACAAAGAGGTCAGTGGGTCGAGGCCTCAAGAAACTAAACAAACACAGATTATGACCACTATCTTTCTTTTCTCTTGCTTCTCAGCACTCATTACACTCTTCACACTTGAACTACAGATGTTTCAGTAGTTAAATCTCTCTCTCATGCGCTCCTCTGAGCATCAGTTGACTTGGGATTATTGGGGCGGGACGGATGTGTGAAATGAAATATTAATGAAATGAAGGGCGTTTGGCGAATCTTTTACGCTGTCCTGTTTCTGTGCCACTGCTAATGTCCAGGGTCACCAGGTCCCCCTGAGGCCTCATGGTACGCTGAGTGACATTTGAGTGGTTTTGCAGAATGTCCCGAAGCATGTTACCCCTGTATACAACATGCTGCTGTTTACAGAAGAACATTTTGTGGTGTGTGTGCGCTTTCAGAGTGCTTATGGTTGTTTTGTTTGTTTTGTTTTGTTTTTTTATTCCTATGAATTCTTGGCATACACACAAATTTATCTCTGTGGCTCATTCTGCAAAACAGAATAAGCCCAAGAGATTTTTCCTTTTTCATTGTTAATGATTTTTCAAGATTAATGTTTGATTTAATATTTAATAGATTCTGTGTTAATAAATTGCATTGTGCCAGCTCAGACTGAATTATTATGTTCTATATGTTAAATAAATACATTCATACATACATACAGTAATGTCCTCAAAAGGCGAGTGGACAAGCAGAAGCAGACAAATTGTGATCAACTCTGAGAACTAATAAGGCAAGAATGGATTGCCATCAGTCAGAGCGAACTGCAGAAGTTGTGAAGAAAAAGAGTCAACATTGACTCATTATATTCATATAAAAGCCTATGAAACTTGTGAAAATATAATAGCTTTTTAATATACCATAGAAACATGTGGAAAAACACGTGCAAAACACAAAATTTGTCACTTTTGGCCATGACAATACATAGTTTAATTTATAAACCTATAGATTTAGAATTTCATTTGTTTTTTTTGTTTTTTTTTGTTTTTTTACTTTATTTTTATTCTTTTTCCTTTTGAAAATACACAACAACAAAAACAAAACAGCCATAACAACATACAAACACAACTAAACAAAACGGAACAATCGTTTGGTCACTCATACATTCTTACATAAAACAAAATTGGTGAAAGTGTATTATGTCATACATTGGTCAATAAACATGTCATGAAGTTGTAAACACAATCCATTTTTCCCAATACTGCAAATACTTATCCATCTGTAGGTTTAAAGCGAAAGTCATCCTCTCCATACTTTGGACACTGGTAATAATGTCCAGCCATTCAGCCTTTGTTGGGGGTTCAAATTGTAGCCACTTTCGTGTTACAGCTTTCTTGCTGGCTGCTAATAATATCTTTATAAGGTACTTGTCTTTCCTCATCAATTGAGCTGCTAAATTGCCCAGGTAAATTGTAGAAAATGAGCAGTCAATTCCATCACCGAAAATAGAATGTATTACTTGTATTACCTCCTGCCAATATGACTGAATGGCTGGGCAGCTCCAGAATACATGAAAATGGTCTGCCAGCTGTTCCCCACATTTCCTCCAACATAGACCACTTCCCTTCTCGCGAGACTGAATAGATTTTAACTTGGGGGTAACAAAGTATCTAATAAGATTCCGCCAACAAAACTCTCTCCACATACCCGAGCTGGTAGAAGTCGCCTGTACAGAACAAATATTCAGCCAATCTTCCTCTGAAATAACTAGACCAGATTCTTTTTCCCATTTTAATCTAACCTTATTTGTTGATTGTTTCTTTATGGATTGGATGGCTAGGTATAGTTTTGAGATAAGTTTATTATTATCTTTATTTTTATACATGTCAGTAAATAGATCAATTAAATTAGTGTCATGCTTCTCCATGAATCGTATCTCTTTATTAAAATAAGTTCTAGTTTGTAAATACCTAAAAAAATCAAGTTTTCCCAAACCATATTTACCAGAAATCTCCTGAAAGCTATCTAATTCTCCCTTTGATGAGATTGAACTAAAAGAGGTGATGCCAAGCCTATACCAGAGCTGAAACCTCCCATCGGCCCTTGCTGGTTTAAAGTCGGGGTCGAAAGCTATCCATCTTAATAGTCTAGATTGTCTTTCAAGTAACGGCGATTTGCATTCTTTAAACCAGATTCTAAAAGGAACCTTAGTCCACTGATTTAAACTTTTAGAATGCTGTTCATATAAAGGTTTGCTACCCAGCACCGATTGCAATGGAACAGTCAGCTGCGAGATCTCCAAGTCCTTCCACTTTGCTGTATACTCTGGGTTACAGCAGCATGCTAAGGGTTTTAGCTGGGCTGCTTTGAAATAATCTGATAGACACGGCAGTGATCTACCCCCTTTCTCTTTCGGTAGCTGCAGTGTTTTAAATTGAATTCTTGGCCTCCTACCCCCCCATACGAATCTTGAAGTCCATTTATCCCACTCATTAAATTGTTTTAAAGGAACTTCAACTGGTAAGGATTGGAAGAGGTATAAGAGTCGGGGGAGCATGTTCATTTTTACTGAATCTATTCTGTTATGCATCTCTAGGGGCAGTTGGGACCACCTATCTATATCTGATCTAATGTTCTTACTTATAGGACCATAGTTGCTATCAAACAATTTAGAAATATCCTTTGTTATTATAATCCCCAGGTACTTAATACTTGGTGAATTCCAATTAAATTTAAATCTACCCAGTATGTCATTCTGAGGGGTGTAGTTATAACTTAAGATTTGTGTTTTTTGAACATTTAATTTATATCCCGAGTAAGTACCGAACTTTTTTAAGACAGACATCAACCTAGGAATACTAACCTCTGGTGCAGTAACAAACAACAAAACATCGTCTGCGTACAGACAAATCTTTTGTTCGAAACCTTGAACCGTAATACCTTTTATCTCCTGTTCGTCTCTAACTGATTGTGCTATGGGCTCAATGAATAAAGCGAAAAGGGCGGGGCTGAGAGGGCATCCCTGGCGGCAGCCTCTTTCCAGGTTAATACTCTGAGTGAGATGCCCGTTGATCCTTATTCTAGCCTTTGGTGATAAGTTCAACATTTTGATGCATCTAATAAACTCATCTTTAAAACCGAATCTACTCAATGCCAAATACAGGTACTCCCAGCGAACCGAATCAAATGCCTTCTCGGCGTCTAAACTAAGTACTACTGCTCTGATGTTTCCTTTAGTGACATGATCAAGTACATGCAGCACCCGCCTTATATTATCTTGTGTCTGTCTGTCACGTACGAATCCTGTCTGGTCTGAATCCACTAATTCTGGTATTATATCTTCCAGTCTTTTAGCTAATATCGACGCATATAATTTATAATCCACATTTAATACAGAAATTGGCCGAAATGCGCTACACTCCTTTTTGTCTTTACCCTCTTTAGGAATAACTGAAATTATTGCCTCACTCCATGTTTTTGGTGGTTCACCCCCTTTTAGTGTATAGTTAAAACAATCAAAAAGTATAGGGACTAATTGATCTTTTAAAGCCTTATACCACTCGGATGGAAAGCCATCTGTTCCCGGCGCTTTATTAACTTTTAATCTAGAAATTGCTTTCCCTATTTCTTCCATTGTGATCTCTGCCATTAGGGCTTTATTTTGTACTTCACCTATAGAGGGTAAGTCAAGTGATTCTAAAAATAAATGCATTTCCTGTGAGCTAGTTGTATTTGGTTCCTTGTATAGATTTTTATAGTAATTTTCAAAAATATTGTGAATATCTTCTTGCTTATGACAATTGTTTTTGGTTTTGGGATCCCTAATTTCATATATAGTATTATCAGCCTGTTGCTTCCTTAACCTCCATGCCAACAGCTTCAAAGCCTTAGGGCCATTTTCATAATATCTCTGTTTAATGAATTTAGCCTTTTTCTCTAATTCTTCCTCATATAATTTATTTATTTCCTTTTTAACATTGTTTATTTGATTAAATATATGTATTTTTTTCTTCTCAACATGTTCTCTCTCTAAGAGGCTCAGATTTTCTTGTAGTTCAAGCAGCCTTCTACTTCTTTTCTTTTTTCTATACGATGTGAGAGCTATGAGTTTTCCTCTGATCACTGATTTTAAGGCGTCCCACAGGACACTAGGTGATACTTCCCCGTTATCGTTGTTATCCATATAATCCACCAGTTCTTTTTGGACGTATTCCTTACATGTACTGTCATTCAAAATGCTTGTATTAAGTCGCCACAACATATCCTTCTTTTTATTATCTAAATGCAGGGTCAAGTAGACAGCGGAGTGGTCAGAGATATCTCTGACTCCTATCTTGCAATCTATAATTCTGTGTCTGTCTGATTGAAAAATAAAAAAATAATCAATTCTTGAATAAACATCTTGACTTGCAGAGTAGAATGTGAATTGTTTGTCTGTTGGGTGGAGATCCCTCCACACATCAATCAGTCCCATCTCCATCAAAAGTTTTTTCGTTATACTAGCTCTAGAAGTTAACCTCTTTAGTGCATTAGAAGAATCGAGTTTAGGCTGTATTTGGGTGTTCCAGTCTCCTCCACATATTAAAACCCCAGAGGATTCAGAAGCAATTAACTGAAAAATTTCCTTAATACAGGAATTGTCCTGCTCAGGGGCTATGTATACATTAACTAGTGTAACTTCTTTCTGATCTAGAAATCCCTTAACTAAAACATACCGTCCCTCTTTATCAGTAAATTCAGAAACCACTTGAAATTTTACACTATTAGAGATTAGTATTGCTACCCCTCTTCTTTTCCCTTTCTTATAGGATGAGTAAAATACATTCTTAAACCCTAGTTTTTTTAATTTTTCGTGCTCTGCATTGTTGAAATGAGTCTCCTGCCAAAATATGATATGTAACTTTTCCTTTTTCATCTTTGCAATAGCCTTGCTTCTCTTAATTGGGTTGTGTAAACCATTTACGTTTAGGGTTATCACCCTATATTCCTGACACTGCATTTAAACCACAGCAAGACACTGTTTGTAAACCACATTATTGGTGACCAAACCTGAACTATATTAGAACTATATAACAAAATGAGAACATCACAAAAACAAAAAATAAACCAGCAAATCAAAAAACATAGGTAGACCTCCATTGTGAAGTATTAACACTTCGTGATGTGGGGGGAATAGTCCAGCAGCTAACCACCAGAGCCCCCCTTCAGTGCAATCTATAGTACACTCAAGGATGTACTGTGCACTTAGAAAAGTCAAAAACATAAGTACCCGTACTTGTCGGTCAACTATTCTCATTAAAGGCTAAGGTTGATTCTGAACAGTTAAATTGTATATTTAAACTCCAACAGAGCTGAGGGATCAGCAATAGATTCAATAGGGAAAATATTATGAATAAAAAATAAAAGACTTGTGGGGATGTGAAGAACAACTTAAAAGAGCATAGGAAACTTATCCTAGTCTTTACTCCCACATTGAGGGCATAAAACCTTGTCCCTTGGTGCTAATGTCATTAATGCATTAGTGTCCATAACCATACAACCGCTTGATGTTTTTTGCTCATATTATGCAGTCACTTAACGATCTGTTGTCACCCGAATCCAACGTTACCTTAATGGCTTTAACGATAGATCTATCTTGGCCGGTGAAAACTCTGTAGCTTCTCCTTGATCCAATCCTGGCGGGACTGCCGATTTGCCATGTTCGCGCTCGTTGATCGTTGCCAGACGACCTTCTGTGCTTTTTCCGCAGCCTCAGCGGTTTTCTCCCACTCAATCGGGAATCCCCTCTTCTTCAGATCCTCTGCTGCTTCCGATGCATTTCCATAAGTAACTGGCCCACTCTCAAAAAAGACTCGCAGTTTCGCTGGCGGCGGTGTTTGAAAACGTATTCCTTTTTCTCGGAGAACCCTCCTAATCTGTGTATACGCCTTCCTTTTTGCTAGCGTTTCTGCAGGATAGTCATGATCGAAGTAAATCCTCCTGTCGCTGTGGTATATCTCCTTTTTCTTCCACGCAGAACGTAGAACCATCTCTTTAATTTTAAACTGCTGGAAGTACACAATCACCGATCTGGCTTGCGCCTCTCTGGGCGGTCTGGGGCCGAGTGCTCTGTGGCATCGTTGGATACCAAGGTCAACGTCAGCAAGGGGTTCCAGCTCTTTTCTAATAAAGTTCTCTATGAACTGGAATATGTTGTTTCCCTCGGTTCCCTCCGGGATCCCGTAAATGCGAACATTGTTACGCCTTGAGCGTGCTTCCAAGTCCGTTAGCTTTAACTGCAAACTGTCCTGAGCTTGTAGTGACTGGCTCAGTGCCTCTCTAAAGTCCACGGACCACTCTTCAGTTTCGGCTATCCGAGCCTCGGCCTCACTCACTCTGTCAGTAGTGGTTTTTAGATCGGTTGCGACCTCGTTAAGCTTCTGATGGATTTCCTCTCGAATGTCCGCTAGCTCCTTTTTCAAGTCGTCTCTGATTCTATCTCGAAAGTTACTCAGTTCAGTCTTCATCTCCGTTGACATCATCTTTATATCTGTGCGGATGGCGGCGAAATTAACTTCCATATCCACCGCTGTTGATTTGGCATTTTGTCCACGTGCGCCATCACTCTCTCCTTGTTCCTCGACCATGACACCCTCCGTCGTTATTTTTTCACCCTTCTCCGCCTTCCCAAACTGCTTTCCTTTGCCTTTCCTGTGCTTTTCCCCTTCCATCACTGATTATTAAAAAATTAAGTCTTACAAATATTCAAATTGGGGAATAAACTCCGACCGAGCGGGAGTGCGGGATTTTGCGGCCATACGCTTCGGATTACCACCGGAAGTCAGAATTTCATTTGTTTTTGTTGTTTTTTTTTAAAGATTTTTTAAAGAATTGCAATATTCTGATTAAGCAATATTCGGTTATTTATAATTTAAAAACATTAGTTACTTCGTCAGTTTTTGCTACACTAGATAAGCAAAGCCCAGCAGAATTGTTGCCATGAGTGTATTTTTGTTCCTGAATGATTCAGTGTTTTTGAACAAATCGACTGAGTAAATGATTCAGTAAATTTTTCATAAAAGAAAGCAAAAAAAAATGTTCTTTAAGTTTGATTGAATCATATAATAATTGCTATTAATAGTGTTTATCATCTGTTTGATACGTCTTTAATTTATTTTTCTGTACATTTCTGTCATATGTACATTAATTTTCGGTAAAGTTGTTTTGCAACTAGTTGAAGAGTCATGCAGTCGAATGGAAAAAAATGCAAAGTCAAAATGTTTTTTTTATTTTTTATTATTGAACTACCTATTTTTAACTTGATCATGTTTTTTTAGAAGGCCATTTTATTTTCAAGATTTTGCAAAGGATGTGAGTGCTACAGTCAAACAAATCCAGTCAGCACATTTTACATGGAAAAACACTGAAAAAGCATAGTGAAGGGCGTGAAGGGCCCCTAAATGATTCAATGAATGAATCGTTTGAGCGAAAGATTCAAATGACTCACTCATGAAAACAGTAACTTGTCTCCACTTACTGGCAAAGCAGGCCTGCAGAACGAGACACTGGAAAATTGAGAAATCCCTAAAGTATAAGTGAAGCCAAACATTAAATAACACAAGGGATGGATTGGGATGTGTTAAAACTTTTTGAATAACATTAAAATTATTCTAGTTCAAAGAGAGACAGAGTAAGACAGAAAAATGCATAGCCGTGTAAGAAATGTGTAGCCATCCACTTAGAAACGTGAACGTACGAATGAACAGAGTGAATGAAGGAGGTAGAGAGGAGGAGGTAGAGGAGGAGTAATCAAATAGAAGAAAGGTGAGGACTGAGTTAAAAAAGGAGGTTTAAGCTGAAAGATGAGGATATTTAAAGAGTGGGATGGAATCAGAGGTGAGGGAGAAGGACTGAAAGTACTGTAAAAAGCAGAAATTGAAATTGTATCTGTTTGTTTCTCTCCGCTGTTCCACTTACAATTTCCCTCAGGAATGAGTGGGATAGAGAGAAGTGGGAGAGTTTTATTCACATTTTCCTAAAGAGATCAACAAAACATGACATAGGAAAAGAAACTGGCTTACACATGAGTACAGGTGCACACATACTGTAAAACAGGTAGATACCGTAAAAGAAAGTCAAACAAGACAGATATCACACACTCATTGATGTTAATGAGAGCCGATGTGTGCAGAGAGGTAAGCATATTTACTACTCTAAAAAAAAAGCAATTAGCACCAGAGAAATGAAATGAAAGAGTGAATAAAATATGGCTGGAAAACAGATGGAAGTGAAATGAGAGTATTTGGGAAAATGGGTTGGAAAAAAGACAAATGGGGTGGAAAAATAGAGGCAGATAAAATAGCTTTGATTAAATAAACGCATTAATGTTATTGCTATTTAAGTTTTGTTTCATATGCTACGTTGCATTTCTTTTAAAAAATATTTTTATTGGATATTTGATTATCATATGTTGATTATTTTATGATTTCCTTTTATGAAGGAAGACAGTAATACCACAGAAAAATTAGCACAAATCCAGACTTTTCGAAAAATGACATCATGATAGTTTCAGGATCACTAGACATTTTGGAAATATTAATGTCTATATTTAACAAAATGAGCTACATGTAAAATAACTGCTGCAGTGCTATAAAACTATGAACTTTTTATCACAACAAGAATAGCAATGTGCAATTTAGTTTTGCAACCACAATGAATAAATATTTTTATATGAAAATTTTGATATTTTTCTATTAATTCTGCATTTATAATGCTTAATAAACTTCTATTTTGCTAAATTATACTTTTCTCCAATTTTAAAATGAATATGTCAGTCACTCACGAAACTTTGCTGCTTGTACAGTATATGGCCCTTAGCACAAAAAAAATATTCAAATTCTGAATGTATTATATTTAGCCTTGAAAGTGAATAAATAGCACTTCCTCTATAATCACTAAAAAAGCTGTCACTTCAGTTCATCCCGATCTCACAAAGTTCCTTCATAATGAAGCTCTTATTTACATCGTGTTATAGTGAGAGGATTCGAGCGACCAGAACAAAATCCAGCATTTATTTGAAAGAAATGGCCAATCAGAGATGTTCAAGAATCAACAGAAATGTCTGTGATTGGCTACATTGAACACTTACAAAAACACGTTGTAAATAGAATCTTTTGAAGTTCTCCAGAGCACAAAAATGCACTGGATAATTTACCAAATCTGTTTCGCCAAAATCCAATTACATTTTCAACTTGGGGTGCTTTTCACTGTGTTAGAAAATGGATGTGTGGCGTGAAAGTGTGAGAAAAGTTGTCAGCCCTGTTTTGTTACCTGCCTCAGACTTAGATATAAAGTGAATTTTAGTACTTGCACACAAATGCTCATTGACATCACACAACACACACCCACACAAAATACTGTTTTATTTGTTTGTGTGCAAAATTAGAGCAAGGCTTGCCCTGAGGAAAGATGTGGACAGATGAATGTTCCGTCTGAGACCATTTGACTAAGTCATGTATTCTTGCTTACCTCTCTGGGCACATAATTAAAAGCTTGTTTCTGTGTCTATGTGTGCTGCTGGGTACATTATTGTCATTCTCAGTTTATCTCTTATTCTTCATGACGTTTTGCATTTGGCTCTGCTTTTCTAAATGCTTTACATTTGTCAGCACCACTTCAGGAATGTTCTTCTCATACTGTAGCATCTGGAAATACTTCATAGTTTTGAATATACACATAGACAAATCAGTCTATGATTCAGATATCAGATGTTGCTTCTTTGTTCTGAGGGCACTTTTGCATCGCTAATGACTAGTTAAAGGAGTGAAGCTGCTTTGAGTGTTCTGATACACGGGCCAGTGTCATTAAGCTCTGTCATAAGCAGCTGTGCTGCAAAGACATGACGTCATGTCTCCTGCAGTCCAATCACGATTCATGGACAGTTGCAAAGACAGAAGGCTGGTTTTATGACAGAGACTTGATGTCCAGAGACCTTGACTTTCCGTATGACTTTCTTTCTTCCATGAAACACCAAAGTCAGTGTGACAGGTTCAGTCCTCTTTCATTTGCACTATATGGAGAGGAGCGTCCAATACATTCTTAATTATTGGTTTACTGGAGTAAATGGAGACCTATTACTTAAAGTGTGATCAAGCGTTTTGTTTTATGGCTGTAAATGTAATCCTCTGGAGGTGCACCCTCTCCTTTTTTCTCCCTCCCTTTATTAACGTTTTGCCTTAATTAGCAAATTGGACTGTTACCAGTAATCCTGGAGGAGCGGCATATGCCTGAGGAGAAAGAGAGGAAGGAAGAGAGAGAATGACAGATTTTCTTTTTTTTAATCTCTGCAATGATGTAATGGATGAAAATATTTGTGATGTGGCAATAGGAGTCTGCATAGCATATGCACGTACAAATATTTATTAATCTTCATATATATACATTGTACGTACATTTACAGTGTGTTAATCATGTATATATATATCTATATATATACATGATTAACACACTGTATCAATGTCACATTGTCAAAAATTATCCAGGGATTGGGGAAAAAATGTCCCTGACATTTAAAATGCAGGGTAAAATGTCATTGTGATCTGTTATTTCTCATGTAAAATGTTAATATGCACTACCATTCATATTTTTTAAACAATTTTTATTTAGCAAGGAAGCATTTAATTAAAAGAAACATTATAGACCTTTATGTTACAAGATGTTAAATTTTGAAATAAATGCTGTTCTTATTATACTTATTATATTCAACAAAGAATCCTGATTATCACAATTTCCACAAAAACATTTAGCTGCACAACTGTTTTTAACATTGACAATGATAAGAAAATGTTTCTTGAAAACCAAATCATCATATCAGAATGATTTCTGAAGTATTGTGTGACACTAAAGAGTAGAGTAATGATGCTCAAAACTCTTTGCCATCACAGGAACAAATTACATTTTAAATTCAAATTGAAATTGTAAAATCTAGTAATATTTCACAATATTACTGTTTTGTATATGGAATAGTTTATATTACAAATTGTTTGTGTCTGACAAATGCAGAATTTAAGTATTTTTAAATATTTAAATGTAAATATTTTACTGTTCTCCTCTTGGCATGGATTAGAAGTATTTAATATAAATATATGCCACACCAAAAAAAAATCCTCATAAAAGTGGGAGAAAAATAAAAAACTACAGTGTCCCATGTACAATGTACAAAAGCTCATTTTTGTCTCTCTCTGTCTGTCAGTGGTCAGCGGCCCGCGGTTTTCTCAGGAGCCGGCGGATCAGTCTGTGGTGATCGGGGAGAGAGTAGTTTTGTCCTGCGTGGTGTTTAACTACACCGGCATTGTACAGTGGACCAAAGACGGGCTCGCTCTTGGCATCGGAGAAGATCTGAGGGGTGAGCACACACACACACATCAGATCACACTAACCAAGGGCGTTATGCACCTATTTTAGAGGAGAAACTCAATAAGTGCTCTAGGTGTAACAAGACGAGACCAAAGGTGGGGAAAAAACTATCTTTAAATGTACGACGGGAAAGTTTAGTAGTACAAATTTGCTTCAGCATCAAAAAGGATATGGGTTCAAATGAATAAACCAAGAAATACTGCAACTAAGTCTGACAGCCAGCGATCACTATGCATTTGAGTTGTATCTAGTCAAACTAGTTTGGAGTAACACGAGGGTGGGTATGATAGCTGGATTTTCAGTATGAAGCAGTTTACTTACTGACCAGATTTAGATATGTGAATGCATGATTTCTGCTTAAGTGTTTTAGACAAACACCATTTTCACATACACAAATTGTGCAACCTAATTTTCAATGATAGAAATAATTATTTTGGTATTTGGCTCAGAAATCTGGCAAGTCACATTCCTCTTTAATAACCTGTGTCTATATAACATATATATAATGCAACATACAGTACAGCATATGGTTTCTTCCTCTCCATTTAAAATGATGCAAGAGGCATATTGTTTTTCCTTTCATTGTCCAGACATTGCCATTTTCTTTCTTTGTCCTCTGTCTCGCGTTCTCTTTCCCCCTTTTATTTTTTATTTTTTTGGACGTGTTGCTCCTTTGTCCGCTCTAATGACAGACACACACACATATAGATGTGCAAACATGCGCACAGGTTAAGCGTCTGCTTGCTGATTGGTTGAGCTAAAGGATGATGTAATCACTGCCAATACTTTTGTCCTCCTGGTATCCAGATCCATGATGTCATAATGTGTGTGCCAGAGAGAGTGTGCAGTCAGAATGCCAATGTGTTGGAGTGCTGCCCTCTGGTGACCAATGCATGTCCTACAAGCCACCTCATAATCACACTGATTGGCTAAATTAGCTGTGGAATATGTGGCTTGTGTTTTATAATTCAAAGATCGCTGGAGCATAAAAATTAATGGACAAAGAAAATGTATATTTGTTTGAGCTGTATGTTTATTAGGAGGGTAAATCTGTGAAATAGGGATAGTCATGCTTTTAAGGCAATATAAAAATGATTTCTGACTGTACTTACAAGCTGTGCTGGGTACAGTATTATCTGCATAGATAAGTGCTTGAAACATTTTACTGTGTTAAAGTGTAATGGTGTGTGTGTGTGTGTTTCAGCATGGCCGCGGTACCGTGTATTGCGGATCTTGGATGTTGGGCAGTATAATCTGGAGATCACATCAGCGGACCTGACCGATGACTCACTGTACGAGTGTCAGGCCACTGAAGCCGCTCTGAGGTCCAGAAGAGCTAAACTCACTGTTCTGAGTGAGTACACACACATGTTCGGAATAGCATACTACCATTGTAGTATTTTTACAGGATGTATAATGTGAGAAGTATGCTTTTTTTTTTGCATGAAATTCCATGCATTTCAATAAACAACTGCAAACGGTATCCCACAATGCAATGCACTCAACTTGATTTTCCATTTCTTGTGTGGTAAATTAACCTAAAGCCATATGAATTGTTTAACATCTCTTGTCGCCGATTATTTGAACCACACTAAATGAAATGCACAAGTAAAAATAGTTTTTATACCTGAGATTGTTTCTGTGACAATGCTGCAATATACTACTGTTTGAAATATTAATTGTTACATAATGTTCATAAATAATTTTTAAAAGTATGCAGTGTACAGTATGTATTGTGCACTACGTTCTCTCTCCGTCTCTTTTTCTTTGTGAAGCTGTTCTGACATGAATGCAAATGTGTACATGCAAAAGTGTACATTGTCATCATTATATAAAGAATTTATTGAAAAATCAAATCACTTACAGAATTTACATTACTACATACAGTAGTGAAACAATGCGGTAATAAACTTTCCACACATACACTACCATTAAAACGTTTGGGGTTGATAAGTCTTTTTATGTTTTTAAAATTATGCTTACCAAGGCTGCACTTTTTTGTTCAAAACTACAGTAACTGTGAAATATTATTACAATTCAAATGAACAGTTTTCTATTTTTATGTATTTTAACATTTTATTTATTCATGATTTTCCAGCATCATTACTCCAGTCTTAAGTGTCACATCATCCTTCAGAAATTATTCTAATACGCTGATTCAGTGCTCAAGAAACATTATTATTATTATCAATGTTGAAAACAGTTGTGCTACTTAATATCCCTGATGAAACTGTTTTTCATAATTCTTTAATGAATAGAAAGCTAAAAGAACAGCATTTATTTGAAATAGAATTTTTAACATGTTAAACCTTTACTATCTCTTTCAATCAGTTTAATGCATGTGTAATTTATTTTTTAAATATTACTGACCCAAAGCGTTCGATCAATATTGTGTCATACACAATATTCACAAAGCACAAAATACCATATATGTGTCAGTATTTCTAGATGTTATCTGTGTGCACAGTGTGTAAGTCACATTCAGCATATGATCTGTCTGTCTGTGTAGTTCCCCCTGAAGGTCCTGTTATCGAGGGCTCTCCAGAGATCCTGCTGACAGCAGGAACCTCATATAACCTCACCTGTGTGTCTCGAGGAGCAAAGCCACTGTCAACGATAGAGTGGTACAAAGATGGGATCATGGTGGAGGGAGCCCATACCAGCACTGTGAGTGAGCGCACAAGATCACTTATATGAGAACATACGGTGCACATTCTATCTCTCTGTCTATCTGTGTATCAGGAAGTGTTAGCAGACAGGAAGAGGGTGACCACAAAAAGTTTTCTGGAGATTCAGCCAGTGGACACAGATACAGGACGAAATTTCACCTGTGTGGCCTCAAACCTGGCCACCCCGCTGGGAAAGAGGGTCACTGTGACACTCAACGTCCACCGTAAGTGTTTGTGTACACATTCTTTGCTGTGCTGGCATACTGTATATGCACAAGAATGGTCCTAATGGCTTCTCAATCTCTCTCCAGATCCTCCTACAGTTGTTCTGTCCATAGAGCCTCGCTCGGTTCTAGAAGGAGAGCGAGTTAAATTTACCTGCCAGGCCACTGCCAACCCTCCCATTATGGGCTACAGGTTAGTGAGTAGTGTGGGTGTCTATGCTGATCTCAGTGACATGCTCTTTCTGTGGTACATATGCTCAGTGTGTGTTGCATTGTGTGTTGTTGACATTTTTATATATTTAGTTCTTTGTTTTAAATATGTTTTTAGCTTAAGTTAACTATAATTACCCTGATGTGTTGTAGGTGGGCTAAAGGGGGTGTGATTCTGGATGGAGCGAGAGAAAGTGTGTTTGAGACAACAGCAGATCACTCGTTCTTCACTGAGCCCGTGTCCTGTCTGGTCTTTAATGCGGTGGGCAGCACCAACGTCAGTATTTTAGTGGACGTTCACTGTGAGTATTTCAGTCCATCCATCCAATGATCTGCCACACAGTGATGGAGTTATGTTATACTGTATGTGTTTGCCTGACGAAGGTCTTTGAACGAAACGTTGCAGATCTTTGTTCTATTTTTTGATTTACCCTTTGATCTTGCACCTGGCCAAGACTTTTTTTGGATGTGCGTATTTAGATTTTTCTTCATACTCTATGTGTTTGCCATTAAGAAGCGGATCAGTGCAAATTAGGTTTTAATTTCATTCTCAAATTTTAAATATAATTTAAAACGTGAAGTCAAGCCACTCATTTGGATTTTTCAGTTCTGGTCTGATTTGGCACCATTTCCACAGCCACAGATTGAGAAACGTGTTTATTAAAATGCAGATTGAAATTTTTCTGATGCCAGTTTGCATCTAGGGTTATAACATTCAAAAATATTTTACTAATTTTTAGTGTGTTTGTCTTCGGCTTAAGTTTGAGTATTAAGTATTTTTTATAACTTCAAATAATTTTCTTTTCTAAAAAAAAAAAATCTTCATCTTAATTGCTTTAGTAAATTATAGTAACCTTGTTGGCTTCTTTTTCTCTCTCATGTAGTTGGTCCAATTCTGGTGCTGGAGCCGAGGCCTGTAACGGTGGACGTTGACTCTGATGTCTCACTCAACTGTAAATGGTCAGGAAATCCTCCGCTCACCCTCACATGGACCAAGAAGGGCTCCAGCATGGTTAGTGCACACTAGATAATGCTTCCTACACCCTACAAAATGCACTCACTTGTGCCACACAACAAAAACACCCTTTTGACCATATATAATGCTGTTTGTCTTTCTTTATTCCACTCTTTGTTGTTCAGGTCCTCAGTAACAGTAATCAGTTATTCCTGAAGTCTGTGAGTCAGGCGGATGCAGGACAGTATGTGTGTAAAGCCATCGTCCCCAGGATCGGTGTGGGAGAAACAGAGGTCACTCTTACAGTCAACGGTCAGTAACACATACAGAACTACACAAGAATGTGTCATTGCATATACACATGGGTGAGCCTACTATCTCTTTGAATGCTCATACAAGGCTGCTAAAATTCGAAAAGTGTGTTATGAATCTCTAATGATTTGATTGGGTGTCCAGGTCCTCCAATCATCTCGAGCGAGCCGATCCAGTATGCAGTGAGAGGAGAGAAAGGGGAAATCAAGTGCTACATAGCCAGCACCCCTCCACCGGACAAAATCGTGAGTTGAAATCCCACTCTATACAGTAAATAATAAAGCTTATTCTCGACATGAGGCATGCTGTGATTTATAGCAGACAATACATTTCATGCATTCTGCAAATACTGTGTAAAAATGAATGTGGAATAAATAATATAGATTTTTTCAGTAAAGTTTTTTAGAGCTTTAAAGCTTGTTCATTTGAGGGTGGGCATTCTGGTTGTGCATTGCTAATATAATTTCTCTGGGTTTTCAGTGCTGTTTCTTGGCACTAATGGTGCAGAAATGACATAAAGCAGCTTTATTCAGCTTTTATGTATTCTCTTAATGTGTCTTTTACAGTACTTGTTTTGCGTCCTTCCTTTACTCTATACTTCATTGAATACTGAGCGACTTTAGAAAAAGAGAACGAGAGAGCCAAAGGAAGCGTGAAAAATAGGGGTCAAGAAGATATCAAATGAGACATGAAAGATGAGGAGGGCTGACGGGGAGGGGGAGAAAAAGAGTGATAGTGCAGAACAAAGTCCTGTACCTTTCAGTGTCGATTATCACCAGCAGACGCCACGACATGACAGACAAATGTGTGAGCTTTTAACAATCTCAGCACTTTACTCAACGCTCTGCCTCTTTTCCTCCTTCCTTCCTTCACTCTCGCTCTCTCCTTCATTCTCCACCTGTCCTCGAGTCACCCTCCTCCTCTTTATCGTTCTCTTTATAGTCTCTCTTTTTCCTCTCTCTTATATTAGCATGCTTCTAAAAACTGCTGTACCAAGTCAGTAAAATAAAAATGAAATACAAATAGTGCAAATGCAGCAAACCTAGGATTTACAAATAAAATAAAAGTATGGTGTGTAAAATATGTAATAAATATAAAATAAATGAATGAAATAAAAATAAGAAATAAATATAAGAAAAGTAAAAAATATTAGTTTTAAAACAGTAAACAAAGAAAACAAATATGAACAAATAAAAAAGTTTTTTTTAAGTAAAAGACTGCAAAAAGGTAAAGAAGAATAATGAAAATAACAAATAAGTATTAACAACCAAAATAAAGAAATGGTAAATAAAATAAGACAACTGCAGAATAAAATAAAATAGAATATAGTTATTAAAATAAAACAAATAATATGAACATATAAAATATTTTTTACATTTGCATTTTTGAATGATAAAATCAAATAACTACGAAAAGGTAAAGTAAGATAGAAGGAACAATAATTGGATTAACAAATGGAATGGATACAAAGAAATATTTTTTTTTAATAAAATGTAATAAAATAAAATAAAACAACATTCCAATAAAATAACAGTGTGCAAAGTTAAGCAAAAATAGCAGTTTTAAAAATAGTAAACAAATTGTAATATTAACAAATGAAATAATAGTTTATAAATTATCAATTAAAATAGCTGCAAAAAAATAAATCACAAAACGTGAAGGGAGCAAGTAGTAAAAATTAAAAATAAAATAAGATTTTTTTTTTTTTTTTTTAATTAATAAACAGTCCACAAACTTAAAATAGAATACTATTAGGGTAATATTTAAGTAGGTTATTAAAGGGAATAAAGATTAAATTAAAACTAGATTTGTCCATAATAGTATTGTTGTGCAGAATTTAGTAATAGAGACTCACACTCCTCTGGTGCTCTCTGTCTGATCGTTCACTGGATAGTGAGACGTGACACAACAGGACTGGCCTTAATGTGAAGATGGTACTTATGAGATAATGAATAATGGGAAAAAAAATGAGGAAAGAAAGTGGAGGAGAGGAAAGGAGAGTGGGATATGTTCTTGTTCCTCATCCTCTCGTCCTTTCTGTGGCGTCCCCTGCTCTCACCGTCGCTCTGTTGTCAGCTTGAGAGGGATATTAGCGCTGTGAATATTTGATGGAGTGTTGTTCATTTAGTATGAACTGTCTGCTCTCCCACAGTTCAGAGCAAAATCCTAAAAGAGCTATAATGCCTGTGAACCCCTGCCTGTGTGTGTTTGTGTGTGTGTGTTTGTGTGTGTGTGTGTGTGTTTTAAAAAATATATGACATTCTCATGCAGCAGTTTACTAATGTGCGTGTGTGAATGCATACATGTTTTACTGTAGGTTTGGGCTTGGAAGGAGAACGTGTGGGAAAAAGAGAGAGGGACGCTGTTGGAGAGGTACACAGTGGAGCAGAGTAGACCTGCGTCACAAGGGGGCGCCGTTCTGTCCACGCTCACCATCAATAATGTCATGGAGGCCGACTTCCAGTCCACCTACAACTGCACGGCATGGAACGCGTTTGGACCAGGAACCATGATCATCACACTGGAGGAGACTGGTCAGAAAAACAATATAGTGTCTATAAACTTGTCTCATTCTCTCACTAGGTCTCTTTGTTAGATAAAGTAGTATGCATATAACTCTTTCTCTCAGATATAGTACATCTACAGGTGTAATACCTCTTTCTCTTCTCGCTCTCAGATATAGCATCTGTAGGTATAATACCTGTCTGTTTCTCTCACAGATATAGTGTAGTGTTTAGGTGTCCTTCTCTTAGATGTATAATGGCTGTAGATCTAATCTTTTTTTCACTCAGATAGTGTCCGTAGGTGTATAACACCCGTATTTTTAATCAGGGCTGGGAAGGTTACTTTTAAAAATTATTTCACTACAGATTACAAAATGCAGGCTTTGAAATGTTTTTGTAACATATTTCATTAGATTACACAAGTTTTCTAACTTTAATCTAACACTTTGGGATATTTTGATATACTTAATAACAGTGTTGGGGGTAATGCATTACAAGTAACGCGAGTTACGTAATCAGATTACTTTTTTCAAGTAACTAGTAAAGTAACGCATTACTTTGTAATTTACAAGAAAATATCTGAGTTACTTTTTCAAAAAAGTAACGCCAGTTACTTTGTATTCCCATTTTTTGACTGACAAGCCTCCTGTTCCCATATTGGGAGAAATCGGAAGTATGGAGGCGTTGTGTGCGCTGTGTGAACATGTTACTGTAGTTCTAGACTAAATGTGAATGTGCATTAATTCATCCCACTCACAAAAAAAAAAAAGAAAAAACAGATTTAGTATTCATCAAAATTAATCAAAACATTGAAATGCAAACTCAGAATATGACGCAAACCTGCAATAACTAAATATATTAAATAACACAAATGTATCTATTCCCATTTTATTAACAGTGTCTTTGCTGCTGACCTTTAATGATCCAGTTCAACCATACTAATAATTAAAAATGACTTTAGATAAACTAACAATTGTGCTTCATTGTTTTTTTTTTATTGCTGAAGAGTGTTGAACCTTCTTCTCCTGTGTTCTACTGTACAGACGTGAATTTACTTTTCCTTCATCCTTTGGTTTATTCATTACACTTTTTGGTGTGAAAGGGCTTTTACATTTGCTATAAATAGAACTTCTTATATCAAAAACAATCAAGCCCTGCTCATATTTAAAAAGTAACGTGAAAGTAACGCAAAAGTAATGTAACGCATTACTTTCCATAAAAAGTAACTAAGTAACGTATTTAGTTACTTTTTTAGGGAGTAACGCAATATTGTAAGGCATTACTTTTAAAAGTAACTTTCCCCAACACTGCTTAATAAGGTATGTTACACAAAGGGTCCTCTAGAGAAAAATGACATACAACAAACATAGGACTCAGTTTTCCTCTGTATGTATATATTTTTTACAACATAAGTTGTCCATAGTATTTCTTGAAGGAAAAAATTCAGGCAATCTTTTAAAAAGAAAAAAGAAAACTTTACTGATGAGCCAGGGGCAGGTGTGTAAGCTTTTTCAAACTGGATGAAGATGGTAAGTTGTACTTATTTTGTCTTCTGGGAAACATTCAAGTATTAGCTCCTGAAGGGCAGCACAAAAAAAAAAAAAATATATATATATATATATATATATATATACTATTTAATTTTAATTTTTGCAAATCTGCAAGTTGCATGAAACTTAAGCAGAACTTTCACTTAAGATGCTTTTGCAGTGTCTGTAAGTGATTTACATACCTGTCTCTAAGATATTACATCTGTAGATTAATACCTGTCAGTCCCTTGCTCTTAAACATATCTGTTTGTATAAAACACAATACAGTAGTGAGTATAGATATTATACCCATCTGTCTTTGACTTAGATGTTTATATTACCTACAGATGCTACTGTATTTCTGTTTCATTCCTGTCTCTCAGTCTCAGATATAGTGTCAGCATGTTTCATGCCTGTCTC
Organism: Carassius carassius; assembly: GCF_963082965.1. NCBI lineage: Eukaryota > Metazoa > Chordata > Actinopteri > Cypriniformes > Cyprinidae > Carassius > Carassius carassius. Next base: position 6,719,785 of record NC_081766.1, read on the forward strand.
TCTCTTTCTCTTTCTCTTTCTCTTTCTCTTTCTCTTTCTCTTTCTCTCTGTCTCTCCCTCTCTCTCTCTCTCTCTCTCTCTCTCTCTCAGATATAGTGCCTGTAGGTGTGATAGCAGGTGGATCTGTTGGATCTTCCATTTTGCTTCTTCTCCTCCTGTTTGCTCTGATATTCTATCTGTATCGACAGCGCAAAGCCAGTGAGTACACTGTGTATTTGTGTGTGGCTCCGAGTGTGTTTCATGTTCATGTTCTTTGTGATGAATTTGTCAAATTTTCTGAGGCAATTCTCTGATATGGTGAACAAAAAAAATCTATTAAAATGCTTGATTATGGTTTGGTGCCCCCTTGTGGCTAGAATACAGAAAAGAAAAAAAGCCTGTCTAAAACATCGGTCATATTTTACCTCAAATTCTAAAAGGAAAGAAAAATGATAAATTATATTTTTTATTTCATGTAATAATATGTTTTATATTTATTTATTAACGTAATTCTAATTCAATAATAATTCTATTTTAGGGCTATTATTAAGATATTTGTATTGTGACATTTTCTTGCATCATAAACTGCTGTGATTTAATGGAACCATTAATTAAAATGATGTGAGGCTTTGTGTCAGTGATCTATTATGCTTCCAGGTCGTCGTGGAGTCACGTTGAAGCCAGACATTAAAGTGGAAACGGTCAACAAGGAGACTCACAGTCTTGAGGAAGAGGCTGCCAGCGCTTCCACAGCTACACGAATGGTAAAAGCTATGTATTCTGTGAGTATCTATAGCATAACGTAGACTGTCAGGCTGTCTGATATAACGTTCATAAATATATGCTCAGACATGCTATTTTGTTACCATAAAAAATTGAGACTCAAGAAATAGAGACTTGTCAGACACTTGGTTTCTAAAACATTGTGCACTATGAAGCACTGCAGTTTCAAAGGTTTGGGGTCGTTAAGATTTTTCTTATAGCAAAACAGTAATATTATATTAATTATATTATTAAAAAAAAAAATCATGTAATTTTAAAAATTATTAAACTAATTTTGAATTTGTAATTTATTCTTATAATGTCAATGCTGATTTTTTAGCACCATTACTCCCGTCACATGATCCTTGTGAAATTATTTTTATACGCTGATTTTGTGCTTTCAGTAACATTTCTTATTGTCATCGATGTTGAATACAGTTGTACTATTTTGAATACAGTTGTACAAAACCGTATTTTTCAGGATATTTGATGAATAGAATATCAGAAGAATAGCGTTAATTTTAAATCGAAATATTCTGTTAACAATTCTAATGCCTCCTTGCTAAATAAAGGTTTCTTTATTCATTTGAATTTATCTGATCTTTTAAATGAAAATCTCACTGATCCCAAACTTTTGAATGGTAGTGTTGCTGTATGAAATATCAAACATATTGTGATTGTTGTGATTATATTCTGTTAGAAATTTTGCTTTCAGTGTAAACAGAAAAATTACTTGTTGCTGGAAGCTTCTGTTGTTTATTTGAATATTATGGAGCCCCACACATGACATGCAAGAAAAAATAAATAAATTGTGCGCACGATTTACTAATTAGTTCCCTCAATGTACTAAAACGTGCACACGATTACTATTGCATTCCCTCGATTTGCTAAATCGTGTGCACAATTTATAAATCAAGTGAACGAAATAGTAAATCGAGGGAACGCAATAGTAATCGTGTGCACGTTTTAGTACATTGAGGGAACGAATTAGTAAATCGTGCACACAATTTAGCCTGATATTTTTTCCTGCATGTCATGTGGGGGGCTCCGTAGAATATGGTTTAACTGCTCTATAAAATCTCTACAATCACATTATCTAGTCACTGGTATATTTTTATTCAAAATAAAGGATTTACATGATTTTTAGTCTGTCTGAAATGAAAATATTAAAGTGCATTTAAACATACTTAGTGAGTTTAGGAGCCACCATTTTTAGTGCTTTTTAAATTGGGCCGTTCCTTCTTAATTTTATCCACAACAGTGAAAGAATTAAAGAAAGATATTTTTGAAAAGATTTTTGAATTGAAAAGATTTTTGAATTGAAAAGATTTTTGAATTGAAAAGATTTTGAATTGAAAAGATAAACCTATTAGTAAAAAGAGTTTCTAATGGTGACTTTCTTTCCACCACAAACTAAAGAACATCTATTTTTCACCAGTTCTGATAAAAGCTGATATCCTGTTTTCCTCCCTCTCTCTCTCCTTCTCTTCCTCCCTCTCTCCGTGTGTGTGTTTTGTCGTTTGATGGTTTAGTTTCTTCCCTCTGTCTCCCTCTCTCCCTCCACCCAGCCCTTCAAAGATGACATGGAGCTGAAGCAGGACGTCCAGAGCGAGACGCTGGAGCCCAAGGTGGAGGAGTATGAGTCCAAGGTAAGGAACAGAGCAGGCACATATACTGTACACATGAATGCTATACTTAGAGGAGAAGTATAGCTATACTTTCTATAGAAGTATAGAAGTATACAATATAAGTATTGTGTGTGTGTGTGTGTGTGTGTGTGTGTGTGTGTGTGTGTGTGTGTGTGTGTGTGTGTGTGTATATATATTACAGTATTACTGTTTTACAGTATTTTGATTAAATAAATGGTCACCATATTTTGAAAAACATTTAAAATTCTTACCAACTCCACACTTTTTTTAATGATAGTGTGTGCAAACACAGATGTTTACATACTCCTATATAGTACCTATAAACCAGAAATAAATGTCCGGTCACATTAGTGAAATTTCTGCAAAGCACAAAAATATTTTTTGATCAGTGTGGAGAATTTGCATTTGGTGAATGACCAACTCAAGTGAAAAATGCATGAAAAATGCATGTGCTTCACACAAAACTCTTAATCACTTTAACCCATAAAACTGACCTGAGTATGTTAATTGTGACTGCACCATAAACCCCAATTAGTGCATTGCAGTAAAATATTATATATTTGTAATTCCAGGACCCCACCAATGGTTACTACAATGTTCGAGCTACAACACATGATGAGGTCCGCACCTCTAACCGTTCCCTGCTGTACCAGGAATTTCGGCCACCAAATCCTGCTTCAGTTTCGGTGTCAGCTGGTGGCCCAGTGGCCAACATTCATCCGGCACCCATGGGCCGTTACGAGCCCCGTCCCACATCTCGAATGGCTCACAACACATACACCCATTTTAACACCATTGCCAGGGTGTCGCAAATCCAAGCTCCACCCAACCCTGTCTCCAAGACCACGGACTATACTGGAGAGCGTGGCCTGCTGGAATCAACCAATCCACTGGCTTTTGACAGCTACGCTTATTCAACAACACCTCAATACAGGTTAGGTTTCGCCCCGCCTTCGGAGGCAGGACCAGCCTATGAAATGTATCCTACTGGACAAGGGGTGGGGACGAGTCAAGATGCTAACGTGGGAAAACACCCCAGCTCTGCCCAATTTCCATATTCAACCCCACCTACAGAATACTCTCAGAGACACACGCAGAGAATGCAGACTCATGTGTAAAACACACTTACCAACATAAAAGCACTTCCGTGGAAGAAAATATATGGTACACATGCTCCTTTTTACAAACTCTTACAGTATGAAAACTCTCCAATGCAACTATATGCAAACACACACAAACACACACACACATTGTTTTCTACCTTTACAACAACGTGATTTAGAGAAAAAAGTGCCAAATTAATAAATGACTGCAGCAGAAGAGGTCACAGCGATGACTGGAGAGAAAGTGTGTGAACCTTATCATCTTTCCTTTTAAATTTTAAGAAGAGGTTGATGTGGCGAAACCAACTGTCTAAAATATCTGCACCAAAATAAGACACTGCAAAGCAGCTATTGGACTGTTTTCTCCATGTGAATTGGTATTGGCTGAAAGAATGGCCAATAAAAGGCTGGAGGGCACCAGAAGCCATCAATTTTTAGATGTAAAGCCCAGTGAAGGCCTGATTGCTATGCACTGGAGTTTACACTGGACCTTTTTAGATCTGTCCCATCACTCAACCTAATAAAATATTATGCGTTTTAAATTATGGCAATTGTGGGTGGGCTCACCCAAAGTTGTATAATCCACAATGTGATATTGCAGAACAAGTCAGCGAGCTGAATAATTCTGCAAGTGTCGACAATCGCTTGTGAAATAACTTACCGTACGGCCCGCTCACCCCTGCTCACACTGCCCGAGCTCCTCGTAGGAATAGCTGTCTGCTGCCAGTTTGAACTCTTCTGAACTCTTCTGATAGGATGGACAAGTGAGTGTCTGGGTAAATGCCACCAGTGCTTTTAACTCTGAAAGCTGGAGTTATGTAACATTTTAGGATTTTTTACAGATGGATGCTACTCAAAGTGTGTCAAAGTGAGCTTACAGACTTTTCTCTGAACACACACTCTGCCTCCTTCCAAGAAAACCTCACAAGTATTTGATGCTCTGTGTTCCTGTGTGTGTGGATGAGTGTGTGTTTGCTGACGTGGAGGAAAAAAATGAATGTGATGAATCTCTTTCTCTCAAGTGTCTATGTATTTGTCCTTAACACTTTCAAAGTAGAGTAGAGTGCTTTTCCATATTTGTATCTGAACTAAATTACATTTCAAAATGCTTTTATAATATTTTTCTAAGATAGTGGTAAGGGGTCAGAGATCGAATGGTTTTTGGTATAAGCAATGTAAAGGAATTGTTTTTTTTATGTTCATGATTTGCACATTTGTCTAAATTCTGGAAACGGATGAAGAATCAGATCACAAGAGCAAAGTTTAAAATAATACTAGAATGGAAGCAATTTAATCATTCAAGGCATGAGTTTCTGTAAAATCTCTTTTATGCAAATTAAAGGTCTTATGAGCTCAGAAACCTTTCTGCTCTGCAGTAAAGCTGAATTTGTGCAAAAGATGTTTCTGCTGTTGAGTTTAAATCTGGCTTGATTTAGGATTAATCTACTGAAATGTACATGAGCCTTGGTCTATGTTCAAATGTTTTGAACATTCAAAATATGCAATGATCAATCCCTTTTGGTACAACAAATTAGCGGCTCATTTTTGAAATATGTAGAACTTTTACAGTTAATTGGTTATAGGAGCCACTTAAATGGGTTTTCATTATTAACGTTAGATACCTTAATGACCGAGACTTATTTGGCACCTTTATGAATTATGAGAAGACAATGAATTTGAGATGGAAAGATGAGGGAGTGAATGTCTAATACTGTTTATATTGTGTGACTGTGAGCATGTTTCAGTGTGACTCAAAATACATTTCCTCAAGCTCCTGTTAAAAAATACCTGTACTTCATTTGTTTATAATTAACTTTATTTCATTTATGTTTTATTCATCTGTTAAAATGTAAAGTACAAAAGAAAAAAATGACCCATGTGCTTTTTCCCCACAGAAACTTTTACAATGTTTTTTTTTTTTTTTGTATGTGGTTATTTTTCCACACTATTATAAAATAAAAACATCTTTCATACTGACTCATGGTCATACACTAACAACATACAGTACATACCACAAATTATTTTTAAAAAGTACATCAACACAATCCACATGCATAACAGATGAAGGAATATTTCAGAACTGTGAGATTTCATCTTAATCAAAATTTTGATTTATCAAAGTGTGTATGCCTCTCTTCCAGATGTGAAATCTATAAACCTGTTTTTATAAATGAAGCCCCAGATCATTTGCAAGATAAGGCTCCTTCTCCTTTAGCAGTCTGCAGAACTCTGCTTGTACAGCAGCTCCTCCAGAGTCAAGAGCATCCAACAAGAGTCTCATTTTCTCCAATCGTGTGTCTGCAGCACGAACTTTACTGTACATTTCACTAATAATCATATCTTGGCTCAACAAACTGTCAGCAATTGCCATCACTGATGAAACTCGCTCAATGAGTTTATCTCTGTTTGTTTTCACAAATTCAGTTTCTGATTGAAACAAAAGATGTTTTAAGTTAGTCTTCAGAAGAGTGTACAGTGTGTTTAAGACATAATTACAAGGATAATTCAAAAGTTCAGCATTAAAGTCAGACCTGGGATCCTTCTGGGCGCAGTAGGTTCTACACTTTTACTTGGTGCAACTAATAATGAAAAATAATCCAAAATAAATACATTTGAGAACACTGAGAAATCTGCCAAACATTTTGAAGTCATGATAATCTTTTGAAGTCTCATTCCTTCCACACACCACAAATATGAACAAAGCATTATTTTGGACTGTTCATGCAAATAAACCTGTTAAAAAAATGCCACTAACAGTTTTTCAATATAGATGATATTATTTTAGTTTTATTTCTTGTAATTAGAATACATTTATACATTTACATATATTTTTCCTTTCTATTTGGAGTGTTACAAGCTCTTGGTGCATGAAGAAGATCTGTAAAGTTGCAAAGACTAAAGTCTCAAATCCAAAGAGACATTTTTTTTTTTAATCAAAGTTAGGACTCCACCATGCCCTCCTAAAACATCTCATTCATACACACCCCCACAGGTCTGCGTCACTATGTGGAAATATTTCCATAAAATCACCCAAATGTTCACTCAAAGAAAGAAGGTGTGGTTTTAGTAACCACAGTTAGTGTTGGAGCAGCCATGTCAGGGAAATGCTGCGTGTTTCTAGGCGAAAGCAAAAGCACTTTATTTGGCCTTCTGAAAGTAGATGCATCTTTAAGATTACTTACAACAGAACAGCAAAACATTTTATGGACGACCGTTTCGTGAACCTAGGAGAGGAGGTCATTCTGACTTTGCTACAACAATGTGACGCTTCTGAATCAGCTACTGTATGTTTTGTTAATAGTTTAAGTATTTACTATTGAATGCTCAAACGTGAAGTTTTGCACGTCACGCGTGTGTGTGTGCGTGCATGCGTGCGTGTGTGTGAGAAAGAGAGACATAGTCACACAGTGGAGACACCTTGTGAATAGCAAACACATTTGAGCTTCATCGCTGTGTCTGTCACTCCACTCTGTTCCCCTTTCTCGCTTGAACTGATGGTAAAACTAAGGACAGTATTAACATTTATTTTGAAAGTTGAAGCTGGCGATTATGGAAAGGGGCGTTACATTTCCGATGAGTGCCTGCTGTGTTTGGCCAATCACAGTGCACTGGGTCAGTTGGCCAATCTAATTAGACTGCGCTTGTCAAAAGGAGGGACTTTGTAGAAAACGATGCGTTTGAGAGAGATGGGGCATAGAGGACCTACAATAATTTACAGTATTTGAAAAATAATGTGTTTTTTTAACATTAAAGCATGTTAACATTGTTACATCAAATTAGGGATGGGTACTGAAACTGGAGGGAAAATTAATGTATGTATTTTTCCTTAATAATGTTATCGTGCACATTTTATCTCACCAAACATTTCTAATGTGCGATCATATTAAGACATTTGTCTGTGAGATCTGCGAGATCTGTCATGCGCGCCGCAGAGGCTGTCTGTCAGTCACACACACACAAACACACAACAAGAACGAGCGCGGCGCACACACACGAATAACAGTATGAAAACTCCTGCTTAATAATAAAGAGTGACGATGGCGGAGAGAGCAAAACGTTCCAAAGTGTGGTTATACTTCACTAGAGTTAGGGTGACCAGATGAGATTGGCTGAAATTCAGGGTGGGGGGTGGGGTATCTGCGGTCTTGGGTGATGGGATGGGGGGCTTGATATTAGACTGCGTAGCCTATCACAAAAGATAATGCATTTCAAACCTTAACTAAACACATTTTTATTCAAAGATCAACCGTCTGTCATTACTCTTTAGTCTGCCACAAGAAACAACAACATTAAAATCATGAACTCAAATGTCATTGTAAAAAGAAAAAAATGACTGTTGTAACAGTGCGTAAATCAGACCTTTCTGTAACGCTAACGCTAATAAGCTTAAACTTATTTTTTTGTACACAGTGCCGCGAACTGTTAATCACTCCTGTACGCGTGCATCACTGTCCTCCTCGCAGCTGCAGCAACTTGCGCTCTCTTGATCAAGCTTTAAAACAAAAAGGGGTCAAAAAGGTTGTATTGTCTTTGTGCATATAGATTAGATAAATGAATATCTAAATTCGAGCCACCTACGGTATTTTTTTAGAACTTATAAAAAAATGCTGCAGCCAATGAGCAGCCGGCGGGGGCTGGTTGCAGGACGACTCAACCTCCGCAGACAGTTTTTAATGTTTATCAGACAATAACTACTCAAAATTTTGCTTAAGTATAATTTTCGGGACAATTAGGGCCAGATTCGGGATTCTGGACAACAGTTTAGATTTCGGGACTGTCCCGAATTTTTCTTGACGTCTGGTCACCCTAACTAGAGCTCGTTGTCATAAGTGCAACACAATTTTCGCTTGTAAGGGTGGAAACACAAGAAATCTGTCAAAGCATCTTTCAAAAGTGCATTATGTGCAGACAGAGAAATGCAAAGTTTTCGACTGCCTAGCTAGCTCATCTCTGGTTGTTGCCCCATCTACGTCAGGTAAGTATGCTAAAATCATGTTGAATCGACGTTTTTCACGTCATTTAAAGTCCTCGTAAAACAGAAGTTGCAAACGACTTTTCTCCAGTGTTGCGATGCATTTCCGAGAGAAACGGAATAATAAATGAGGAAAAGAGTGGGCGGTGGCTTATTTTCCAACTAGCACCTGATTGGATCTAGATAAGTAGGTGTTTAATTAAAAAAATGGAGGCAGATCTAAACGCAAGTTTACAATCGGTTGTTCACGCGTGAAGTGCTTCGAGCACATCCGTGACCACTCTGTTATCCCTCCTTCCTCGAAATGTAAAAAAATCGAGCCATCTGGACCGTAACGAGGGAATTTTAGGGAAAGGGAAAAGTGTTCCGTGAGTTCCACAACCAAAAATGCACCTCCTCGCCATCTCTCCTTTCACGCGCTGTCAATGCTCGCAAACACACAGGCAGCCTGTCTACTGTCAGTTGGAGGGGCGTGGTTACGGATTAAGCAGACACCAAATTCCTCAAGCCTACGTCATCAGTGAAGGTCCTCCAATGCAGAGGGGAGGGGCATTTTCAGATCTTGATGAAAGATTATGAAGCCAAAAATGTTTTTTGTGTGGATTGACTCGCATGGATGAATTGTTCAGCACAAAACGATCAATTTAGACGAACAAAGTAAATATAGTCAATTTTGATTTCATGTGGACTTTAAAATAAACGTAAAATCTCCCTGGTTTGCTAACCTTTACGTAGAAAATCTGTTGATTTCTTTTGGGAGAAATGAGAGAACGAAATCAACATATTTTCTACTTGTTTTTAAAATTCCAAATAAAGAAAAATCAGTATGTATCTTTCTTCAAAAGAATGGCTAAAGAGTCCTTTTGCAGCCTACCTACAATCCCCACCCGTGTTGCTTTGTACCACTGTATCTTCTTTAGCGGAAAAATACAGTTTATTTCATTTGTTTTATGTTCATTTGTTTTTTGTATAATAGCTATTTGTTCAAACATGGCTGTTTCTTGCACTACAAATAATTGTATTATTAATTTTAAATAAAAAATAAAGAAATGTTAATTCTGTTCTCAACTCGTTCTTAAAAAAAAAAAAACACACAACACAAAGTACAGATAAGAATAAAGTACCGGACCGTTAAGCAGTATCAGTAAGAGAAGTAATACCGTTAAAACCTTAACGATACCCATCCCTACATCAAATACACAAATACCTGTAAGAAGAATTCGCCGTCTTTTCCACACTTCTTTCCCATCTCGAGTTTTGTCCAAAACACCCAATCTGACCTCCTCAATGTTGACGTCCAAAAACACTTCAAATGTGGGATGATAGTTTGGGCCAAAATGATCAAGCTCAAACATTTCACTCTTAAAAAAAAAAAAATTAAGATAACAAAATTAAGATGGAATTACAGAGCGATTCAATGTTATTCAGTAAATATTGTTACCACTGGTTGCACTTCACAATCCTCTGGCTGACAACACAGACTGTATTGTCTGCCAGGAAACAGCTGACATTTTGAACTTGTCTCAATGTATTTTTTATCCAGGTGCCAGCGCTGGACCTTGTGGGGGAAGGGGAGGGGGGATAATATACAAAAGCATTAATAATGTATATATACAAATATGCTCAATGTGTTCAAGCTTTGAAACATAAAGGTTAATATTTTATAATCTTGTTTAATACTCTTTTACATTTGAAAGCACATGGCGGGGAAAAAAGGAACAATGCATTCAGATAGTAGTACCTCTGATACTGGAACATTCCCTTGAAGCAAGTGGACATTAAGTATTTTCTGTTTAACAGTTACAGGTCGAAGAAAGAGCAAAACCTGTCCTTTAATGGGGAAGCCAAATTTTTTTTTAATCCAGATGAGTCCAAAAATGCTGAGATCTCTGATGTCAATGATCACATGAGTTTCTGTCACTCTGAGTGGCTGTATTATTTCTACATTACCACCAGTGACATGTGCTACAGCCAAACAGTCCTTGTTTTCTTCTGCAAAAAACATTTAAGAATTTTGTTCTTGTGTAAAATAAAGGTATTGTTTTCTAAATATACAGTGACAAACATTTTGACATTAAAGGGTTAGTTCATCGTAAAATCTAAATTATGTCATTAATAACTCACCCTCATGTCGTTCCAAACCCATGAGACATACGTTTATATTCGGGACACTGTTTAAGATATTTTAGATTTGGTCTGAGAGCTCTCAGTCCCTCCATTGAAGCTGTGTGTACGGTATACTGTTCATGTCCAGAAAGGTAAGAAAAACATCTTCAAAGTAGTCCATGTGACATTAGAGGGTCAGTTAGAATTTTTTGAAGCATTGAAAATACATTTTGGTCCAAAAATAGCAAAAACTACGACTTTATTCAGCATTGTCTTCTCTTCTGTGTCTGTTTTGAGCGAGTTCACTGCAGTGTAGTGATATCCGGTTCGCGAACGAATCATTCGCTGTAACCGGATCTTTTTGAACCAGTTCACCAAATCAAATTGAATCGTTTTAAACGGTTTGCGTCTCCAATACGCATTAATCCGCAAATGACTTAAGCTGTTAACTTTTTTAACGTGACTGACACTCCCTCTGAGTTAAAACAAACCAATATCCCGGAGTAATTCATGTACTCAAACAGTTCACTGACTGAACTGATGTGAAGAGAGAACTGAAGATGAACACCGAACAGAGCCAGATAACGAACAAACGATTGACTCATTCTCGAGTCAAGAACCGGTTCTGTCGGACGCGTCCGATTCGAGAACCGAGGAGCTGATGATACTGCGCATGTGTGATTCAGAGTGAAGTGGACTGACACACAGAGCGTCTGAACTGAACTGATTCTTTTGATGATTGATTCTGAACTGATTCTGTGCTAATGTTATGAGCGCAGGTAAACCGAAGGCTTGAATGAAGGGCAGTCATCGCCAATGACGCCATTACGTTGAGCACAAAAGAACTAGCGAACCGTTTTCTTCAACCGGTTTATTAAATCGAACTGTCCAAAAGAACTACTGGTGATCCGAAAACCTATGAGTCAATCTTTTGTTAGTTATCTGGCTCGGCTCAGTGTTCATCTTCAGTTCTCTCTTCACAGCAGTTCAGTCAGTGAACTGTTTGAGTACATGAATTACTCCGGGATATTGGTTTGTTTTAACTCAGAGGGAGTGTCAGCCACATTAAACAAGTTAACAGCTTGAGTCATTAGTGGATTAATGCGTATTGGAGATGCGAACTGTTTAAAACGATTCAGTTCGATTTGGTGAACCGGTTCAAAAAATTCTAACTGAACCTCTGATGTCACATGGAACACTTTGATGTTGTTTTTTTAACCTTACCGTGCACACAGTTTCAATGGAGGGACTGAGAGCTCTTGGACTAAATCTAAAATATCTTAAATTGTGTCCCAAATATAAACGGATGTCTCACGGGTTTGGAAACACATGAGGGTGAGTTATTAATGACATAATTTTGATTTTTCGATGAACTAACCCTTTAAGTGCTCTTATGACTTGTTTCCACCGAGCAGTACATTTAAGTAAAGTATGGTACGAAGCAGGATGGTACACACTGATCTGGCATGGCGGACGAGTGAAGGAGACACTTCATTCCCCTTCTGTTGTCTTTTTTTTCTTGTAGCACACACATGTGATAATTTTGTCAAACAATCAGCTTTCTGCAGTGAATCTAACTCCACCTAGGTATTGGAGTACTGTTCTAGATACCACAAAGAAAGGGTCCCAGAAAGGGGTACAGTGCTATTTCGGTACCATTCACAACTTCTAACAATGAAACCCAAAATATTTACATACTGTACTGAACCGCTCGGAGGAATTTAGCCAGGTATGTAAATATTAAGATCTGTCATCACACTTCTTGCTAATTATTTACATGCATATTATTCACACTTAAGTAATTTGATAAGTAAATTATCAGTCACTGTTCTATAAATTCTATACAACTGGTCAAGTCAATCACTGTGAAACACATTAACATTTAGGAGGCAGAAATAAACATACCAGAGAATATCACACAGTGCTGAAAGTGTAGTTGTGAGACTGAACCTGCAGAACATTCAATGTTGTACAAGGGCCCTGCAGGCCGCACCTGACCCAGACCAGAATCCCATGAGACAGTGTTATACAGCACCTCTCCTTCATCCTCCATCACAAACACAAGGCTGGTCAGACTGCACTGAAACTGACCAGCATGTGAACACACAAACCTGGAAGACAGAATATTTTCATTTTATTAAACAAAATGGCCTGCATATTTTATTATGTGATAACACTGGAAATAATACAAAAAAAAAAAAAAAAGATTTGGGATGTTTAAATCAAGGTTTTGGAAAAATTCATGCAAACAAATCCAAATAACAACATAATTTTTCCCAAGCTTGTACTTAAGGAAAATATTTGTAAAAAAAAAAAAAACATTTTAATTTATTAGAACTTTTAAAGGTGCTGTATGTAGGATTGACACCCAGTTGTTGAACAAGGTATTGCACTCCTCATTCAAAATATTGGATTTTTTTCACCCAGCACCCTCCTCCTCAGACTTGACACTCTCACATGTTTCAAGATTGATGACACCAACAGGAATGAGCACATTTGACAATGAATGAAATTAAATAAACAGGGTTTTTTCCACCAAACTGGCAACTCGAAGTGCTAAAATACAATTGGGTAAACTGGCAGTGGGCGGGTTTCAGAAACCCAAAACAGAAACAGACATTCTGTCCCGGAACGCACATTTTCAAAGGAGAATAACTGATTGTAGCATTGTTTTTCAGATAAACAAGTTTGTGAATTTAGCATGTTTCTTAAATACCTGCAAACATATTCTAGTAGAGTCAAACCTTTTTACAAAAAAACACAAGTGTTCCATACCTGTATATAGTCTTGTGTTTGTCCTCATCATCTCGCTGAACACACTCAGGTGTGAACACTTCTGCATAATCTGAGGACTGAAATAAAGAAAGGAATGATCTTCTTATTCTGAACATGATGACAGAAAGAACACATGAAAGCTGAAACTCACTGATTGTCCTGAAGATGTTTCTGCTCCTAATAAAAAGGAAGACACAAATCATTAGACTCAAAAGTTTCAAACAGCCAGAAAATTTAATATAAAACTGAATATGATAATAATAATAATAATACGGAGAGCAAAATTAAAAAGAAACAATGAAAAGCAAATAAATATTTGCCAAGCACCAAATTAGACTGCACTTAATAGGCCTTCAATTGAATAGTTAATGTTAACAACAATTCTGACTTAAACACAATTGCTTGTTTGACTTAAAAAGGCCTTTATCTACGTAAACAATTCATATAAAGCCGAAGGTACTTTTAGCAATGTTCTAGACAGTTTTGGGACTTAGATTTTAATGTGAGTTTAAAGGCCATTAAATACAAACACAATTTTAAGAATGAAATGTTGACTTCAAATGATTTTTTTTTTTAATGTTTTTAACATTTTATAATTTTGTAACTCCAAAGGCCAACAGTAGGGAGTGCAAATGAACCTCCAGCATCAACAGTAAAATCACCTGTGCATACAGCGATGCTTGGAGACTATTGTAACCAGAGATGGAGCTTAACCACATCAACTCTGGGGACCCACCGGTGGGTCCAATATTGCATATGCCTAATTCTCAAAAAATCAAAATAACAGCTGAAGTGGTTAACAACAGCAGCACAATTTCACATTTCATTAAAATAACAAATAAAACTGAACAGCGAACTCAGCTTTACACATTTCTGACTTTGTATAGGTAGAGTTGTCAATAGCAATGGTAGTAAAAAAGCGTTCTCCAACAACAAACCAACAAAGTTATGCTTTCTTCAAAATGACTGACGGGCATAAAGTGCCTCAAAGTCTTTTGATTGGCTAAACAAAGAATCTAACTGAGACCACGTTTTTCTTTTCGGTTTATGGATTGTCAGGAACTGTAAAAAACACTTACTTTCTATATTTTCTGTCTTTATTGTCTTCAAGTCCTCCTCGGAGAAACTCTTCTCACCTCGCTCAATCAGCAATGACTTCCTCCAGCTAGAGGAGAAAACATTGATTAATGTATAAAAAAAAAAAAAGTATTTTCAAAGAAATTGATTATACTTACACAGTCAGGGTCCAACCTGTTTGCGTCAGTGATTCCTCCATAGACTGTTTTATGTCAAATGGAATAAATGAAATTGTGGAATTTGTCCTGGCATGGAAAAAACATTTAGTTACATATGCTTCTGAAAACAATTATAAAATAATTTGAATATTCACAAGCAAAGTTGTAGAAAGTACTCAAAAAAAGTGAAATCACAAATACTCAGTGAAAATTTTACTCAATTAAAAGTACAAGTATCTGGTCAAAATCATACTTGAGTAAAAGTAAAAAAATACTTTATAATAATTATAATACTTTAAATTGTACTCAAATATCAAAAAAGTAGAAGTACTTTTTTTCCGACAGACAATACAGAAAAATGGTTAAAGGGAGAGAACGAAAAAAAATGCTATGGCACAGGTCCAACGTATATTTAGTTCAACAACAATTAAAATGAAACAGCGGAACACCAAAATAAAAAAAGAAAGAAAAAAGAAAGAAAGAAAAATACATGGAAAGGGATTAAAAGGAAACTCCATTTCCACCCTCATGCCATCCTATATGACTTTCATTTATCAGATGAACACAAACTAAGAGTTTTAGTAAAACAAAATCATTTCTCTTTATATAATGCAAATAGTAAATGGGAAATCCAAAAATGACACTTCAAAAACTATACACAAAGAGAATATGAAAGTAACTCATGCAACCCCTGTTAATGAATCATTGTATTAAGTGAAACGATATGTAAGAAAAAAAGGCATATGTAAGAAAAATACAAATGCCAATGACCCTGGGTGCATCCACAGCAGAGGACACGAGCCAGGTCCCGGGCGACGACTTCTCCCCCTCCGATCTCCGAGATTTCTACTATGGCGAGTGGATAGTGCCACGGATAACTAACCGAAGTCGACAGTCGTGTACTTTTACGTGACAGAAGGGGTACGCCGCACCACAGACGCGTGACACCAACGTGTGACTCCAACGTCGCACCACAGCACGTCTCATCACAGACGCATGACACCAACGTGTGACTCCAACGTCGTATCACAATAAATTAATATCTATTTTCCTCCTAGCTTTTCTTATCTTTCCTTTGTTATCTTTCTAATCAATAATTCTTTTCTTGTGTTCTGATGACATTGAAAATATCATTGATACAAATGTTGTATTGTATACAAAGTTGTGTATCTCATTAATGTCATCTCTGAATGGTTTACGGGCATAGTATTTTTTTTAAATAATTCACTCACTTTCTATACTGGATATGAGTACTATGCAAATTATACACCATCAAAGTCACAACTTTTTTGCACAATTATTAACAACAACTTTAAAGTTGAACAGATAAATTCATTATCTATAAACATAATATTCTGGAATGTGTCATTCTGAGATTTTACTTTTGAAGGTGGTAATAATTTTAATTAACACAGTTGACCATAATGGGCGAATACACAATATGAAACTATTCACGATATTGTTTACAGGAGACGGTGACAAGAAAGTATTTTAATAGCCTATTATTTTCAAGAAATCAACAATGAAAAAATATAAGACAGGGAGATAGTCTTTTAGTCACAAAATGCAAAACAATGTAGGTTCATGTTCAAATGTTCAAAATAGGGTTGTCAGTGTTGACTATTTTATTTATATATTTTTGGTCAGATAGATCTGAAGTGAACAATAGCCCTTAGTATGACTTAAATACATATTACAAATGAGGCAATACAATTGGTTCAAATAAAGTATTAAAATTAATTAATTATATTGTTTTATTTAACAACACTTAAAATACATGAAGAAATATATAAACAATGAACTTATGTATATTATAACAAATGCCAACAGAGGGCGCAAGAGGCCTGACGATAATTGTTACACTTTACATCAAGAGCAAACCATTGTTTATCTAGTGTTTGATTGCACTTAATCTGTAATGTTTTGCTATAGCCAACAGTTTCATTTTGAAACCTCAAACATCTATTTGCATTCTTAGAAAAATATTGGTTAATTTTTTTGTTGTTAGCGTGTGTTTTTAAGTTGCTAAATAAGTTCAACAGCACAGGTTTCATTCATATTCCCAAATGGACGTTATTGTGAGAAAAGTACCGAAGCATAGAATAAAAAAATACAAGGAATGTCCATTTTTGCCACAAACTCAACTCTGTTGAACAGAATAGTGCCAATGGGTTAAATGTATAAGGATCTATGTTGTCCCACAACCGTATTTCTTTTTCGTTCTTCTTTTGGAAAATAAAAAATAAAAGACTTAATATGATTTTTGGGATTTCCTCAGATAAACACAATGGCTCATTTCAGAGAAATGTTATAAACTGTCTGGTTTTACCTGCGCAAGTGATTCCTTATAGGCATTTTTATTCACATTGGCACCTAATGAATTGTATATATGATACATTAATTTATATACTGTAAAAATGTTTATCATTTATTCATTCACAAAAATTTATTATCATGTTTAATTTTTTCTTCCTCCCATTGTTTCTGCAATCTACTTTTCACATTGTTTTATTAACTTCATCTTAGTCTTACTAATTTACTTTAATATCTATATATTTGGCTTCCTTGGCACATTTACCTGGCAATCCTATATATACGTTTACTTACTCATGAGGTTGCATTAAAGAAAATGAAAATGTTTGTTATAAATAAATAAAAAACAGTAAATTATTATAGAATACTTTTACCACATAAAATTCTAGAATGGTGAGCCAAACAGAACCTGAAGTAGATAATTGACTCCAAATTTAATTAATAGTTGAATTAGGTGTTAAAGCAGTTAATATCTGTGTTAAGGGTTGCTTGAAAATTACAGGTGTGTTGGAACTTAAGTCCAGGACAGATGGAGACCCCTATACAAATCTCATGATCTTTTGGGGTACTTCTACACACTGCAGTAGAGCAGGGGTTCCCAACCATGTTACCATTTCATGTATCTCTCCTTATCTGACACACACCCTTCAGGTCTTGCAGTCTAATGAGCTGATGAGTGGAGTCAGGTGTGTTTATGAGGAAGACAAATGTGCAGTGCTGGTGGGGACTATCCTGGATGTTATAAACATTCCCTTTTGTAAAGAAGTTATTAAGAAAATTATCACAAATCAAAAATTAAGAAGAAATGGCAGGTCAAGAAGGACATGCATAATAGTGGAAGAAAATATTAGTGTACAGAAATCTATTAATACGCAGGTGTGTTTAGAAGGAACAGAAGGGAGGAATTCATTGTAGTGATGGATTTGACTTTATTGTTATTTTCAAGCCTACTTGCTACAACTTATTGCTATTTATTCAAATCACTGCCTGTTAAATAAAACATAACGAAATAAAAAATAAATAAATAAATAGAAATAAACTTGAAAAAAATACAAAAATATAGACGAATGCAGGTAAGTTAACACATCTCATTGCTTTAGCAGCTAACAACAACAGTCAATTAAAATACATAAATTATGTCAATACAATATTAACATTTAACATTATTTGATATTTTAAAAATATATATTTCTGCTCTGATTCCCGACCTGCAGCTGAAATATGATGTAAATATTTTTCCACCATCAAATATTAGCGATTCATACATTTCACTCATTTATATATAAATCAATTATATAAAACTTTACTGTCACAATAGTGAATTAGATCAATGCATTTATTTCCATTCAAAGGGATTGAAACCAAATTAATAACAGTCGACTTAAACGATTCCTTATGGTGCCCTCTAGTGGGCAACGTTAATATAACAGCCTTCATCTTTTCTAATGGTTTGAGCAGGGGTTATATGACCAATAATTCAATTATAATAGATGTATGAATTTCTGATGCTCTGGAGGAGAAAAGCAAATTCTAAACCAGGGGTTCTCAACTGATCAGGGTTGGAGCTAAACTCTAAAGGAAAGTGGACCTTGAGGACCAGAGATGACAACCCCTACTGAGCATCAGAATTTCATCCATCTATTATAATTGCCCTTCTTTTTGGTCATAATTTACCATGTTTTTCCTTTGTTTTTCCAAAATACATATTTTGACAATAAATTGATAAAACATAAGAAACTAAGCATGTTTTCTCAGAATACCTTGTTCTCAACGTCATGTTTAAGAAAATGTTGAATGACTTAAAGAGAATTAAGGCGAGATCACTAAAATAAGGCAAACAACAACAAATGTTCATGGGCTCTAAGGGCTAGTAAAAAAGAATGCCTTTGATGTTCAAATTATGTTAATTTTTTTACACACTAACGTAACAGCCAATGTATTTAGGCTACACAACCGGTTTTTGAAGATAAGATTTTTAAATGTTTTTAAAATAAGTCTCTTCTGCTCACCAAGGCTTCATTTATTTGATTCAAAATACAGCATAAACAGTGATATTGTAAAATATTTTTACAATTTAAACTTTCACAATTTATAATTTATATAATTTTATACAGACGCTGAGTTTCGGTTAAGTT
Organism: Carassius carassius; assembly: GCF_963082965.1. Lineage (NCBI taxonomy): Eukaryota > Metazoa > Chordata > Actinopteri > Cypriniformes > Cyprinidae > Carassius > Carassius carassius. The sequence continues at coordinate 6,738,814 of NC_081766.1, forward strand.
AGGATGAGATATAAAGACTCTGTATTTGTACAAATTGCTGCAGATTAAATTAATTCTGAATTTTGCACACATAAGCTCAAACTAAGGCATTTATTTGTGCATAAAGCATCTGCAACATTTCTCAAGTTCACGGATAATTGTGCCTGCATTTATAAATCATTATGATACTAAAATCATAATAAAGTAGGCTATAGCCTACTATATGTACAAAAAATCAGATGTTTAATTACACGTTAAGAATTCCTCCCATAGAAAACCATAATAAGAACGTCTCGAAATAACGAGATATTATGTTGAAATAAGGACTTAATTAAAACATGTTAAAAAACGTTTACACAATAACGTAACAGCCAATATATAGGCTACATCGTTTTTTTTAAGTCTCTTCTGCTCACCAAGGCTTCATTTATTTGATTCAAAATACAGCAAAAACAGTAATATTGTGAAATATTTATTCAATTGAAACTGTTTCACAATTTATAATTTATTCAATTTAAACTTTTCTATTTTAAAATATTTTAAAATGCAATTTATTTCTGTGCTGGCAAATTTCAGATAGTTGCTGTTGTTTTGAACTTTCTATTAATCAAATAATCGTAAAAACAAAATTGTACACAATTGTTTTTAACATTGATAATAATAATAAATGTTTTTTGAGCATAAAATCATCATATTAGAATGATTCCTGAAGGATCATGTGACATTAAAGACTAGAGTAATGATGCTGAAAATTCAGCTTTGATCGCATAAATTAAATTTTAAAATATATTCAAATAGAAAACAGTTATTTTAAGTTGTATAAATAGCCTATTTCACAATATTAGGCTACTGTTTTAAATATATTACCGTTCAAAAACTTTTGACTGTATGTATCAAGCATTGAATAAACTTAGTTATTAAGCACCAGAGGCCCTTTTTGAGAAATGAGTTTACTAATTACTGTAGGCTAAAAGCAATAGCCTATAACAAGTACATCTACTAATGCAAACTTTGAAATGTTTAAAGGCGAAATACATGGGGACGACGTGTGTATCAGGCGTCTTATTAGGCGACGTACAGAGGGACGACGTGTGTATTAGGCGTTTTATTAGGCGACGTGCCTGGTTCAGATGTAACGATTTTAATACATTTCTCACATACGCCGTCGCCACGTCGCTGTATGTTATACGTTACTACTGTGACGTCGCCGTGACGTCGCCGCCGGTCTGTCGTCTGACGTCTCTATCAATCCCATTCAAAAATTCACACGGGCTGACGGCGACGGAAGGGTAGACTGCTCCTTCGCCTCCTTCAGGGTAGACTTATCCGCGGCACTATCCACTCGCTATATTCTAAACCCGGAACTAGTGATGGCAAAATCGAGGCCTCGTGAACCAATGAAACAGTTGAACCAAATGTGCCATATTGCTTCGAGGCTTCGAATCAATCCGACACCCGTCTCAACGGTGACACCTAGTGGTCACTTGCAGGTGTTGATCTGAAACAACCTTGACGAGCCATTAAAAAAATGTGTTGTTTATTTATTATTATAATGTTCTAATATGTGAAGCTTGTAACCTATAGGCTCCTCACTGTGCATAATGTTATTTTGGTCATGAAAAATGAATATTAATAAAAGAAATCAAGCCACAATGTCTCACTTTTTTAGAGATTTTTATTCAAAAATATTAATTTATCTGCTGTGGAAGGACTTAGCCTACTTCTTTTTTTACAGATAATTTCTCCAGCCTTTGAAAAAATCCTCTCACAAGGGACACTTGTTGCTGGCATACAAAGATATTTTTTTGCAACGACATACAAATGAGGAAAGATTACTGCTCTCTCTTTCCAGTAAGTTAGTGGATCATGAGTTCTGGGCAAATACGCATCGTTGATGTATTTTTTCACTTCCACTGTGGCATCAGCTGTAGCATTGTGTATCATCTTGGTTTGATGGATGCGAGTATCAAAAAGTTCCCATAAACTGTCCTGTGTTTCTACTGGTGTTGATGTTGATGGTGATGATGATGATGATGGGTGTGATGTTGACATTTCTGGGTCTGAATAAAAATGAAAACAGCAATTAGTAACAAATCCTAAACTGACGGCATATATGAAGGATATATTATATTACATGATTCAGATTACATAACATAACACAGACTGAAACTGCTCACCAGGATTTGTGTTTGAACGCATCAGTGAAGCACACTCCAGTGTGATATGCTTTTCAGCTTCCTGGGCTTTGGCAGCATTTCCAAATGCCACATTTTTGAACCTTGGGTCCAGCAGTGTAGCCAGTGCCAAGGCTCTAAAACTCTCATAACCTCCACATCTGGAGTGCAGACCTTCTTGCAGATGTGAGCCTATGAGCCAAAACAGGAGAAACACATATTTATAATAATGACAATAATATGACAGTTATGGCCAATCACATGGGTAGTATGGTCATTGTGGCCTACCTAATTGAACACTTGATTCCTGCGTTGCATTTCCTTTTTTCTGTGCAAGCTTGTGCTGCAACATCCTGTACAGTGGTATAAGCTTTGAAGCAGACACTCTCTTTTCCTCTGACATCTCTGTTGTTGCGAGTTTGAATGGTTGCAGTATTGACAATGATTGTTCAATAATGTCATAATCAATACTTGTCAGGGGAGCAGTATCATTGTTTAAGTTGGAAAGTGCAGCAGCCACTGGTTCACGTTGGTCATACAAGTGCTGTAGCATGTCAAATGTGCTGTTCCATCTCGTGTCAACCTCCTGTATCAGTTTCAGAGTTGGTCTTCCCATCAAGCTCTGCATCTCCACAAGCTTGTCCTTTGCTTTGCAGCTGGATCTGAACAACCCCACTATCTTTCTGGCCTTCTGGCGTATTTCATTGATGACTTGGGTTTGATCTAGTGCCTTTTTCACAATCAAATTTAAAGTATGAGCAAAACATGGGACATGGCGAAGGTGGAGTAGCTGGGCACATAGGATCATGTTAGATGCATTGTCAGTCACCATGCACTGAACTTTGGAGGTTATTCCCCACTCAGCCATTAGCAAGGCTTTAGCCTCCATGAGATGCTGGGCTGTGTGGGTTTGGTAAAACCTCCTTACACCCAGTACAACAGTTGCCATTTTTGCCTCTGGTGTTATGTAATGGCAAGTCACACCAAGATATCCATCCATATTAATGGAGGACCACATGTCAGCTGTAAGGCTAACAAATTCGGCCTTTTGTAGGTCCTCCATTGTCTTCTCCTTGGCTTTGTTGTACTTTTCGCTGACCATTATTTTAAGCACCTTCCGGGATGGGAGGACATAGCTTGGATCAAGCTTGTTCACAAATGCCCTGAATCCCTCATCGTCCACGATGGTGAAGGGCTGCAGATCCTTCACCACCATGTTTATAAGAGCCTCATCCAATTCCCTCTGTCTGACTTTTAAAAGAGAAGACAAAACATACTTTCAGACAAATACATTGGAAAAATACAGCTTCAATTAGTGCACATCTATTAAAAGTATAGCCTACTGGTTCATTATTTGGAAACCTTCCAGTGTTTATAATCAGTGCTTTATATAACTTATAAACTTTATAAACAGTGTCCCAAAAGGTTGTAATTATATTCCAATTATAATTATATCCCAAACAATGCATACCTTGCTTAGATGGCCCAGCAGTGTCAGTAGCAGGCCTAGGTACAGGGGGAATGCCATCCTCTGCACCCTGCAAAATGGCAGGATGAGTGCTCCTCAAATGGCGCATCATGGATGATGTATTGTTGCAGTAGGCTAGCTGCCGATCACAATACACACATCTCACTTTATTTGGGGTTTCTAAATGGAAATGCTCCCACACCACAGATGTACGGCATCTCTTCTGGGGAGCTTCCATTTTATCTATCCAAATCTATCTATCTATATATGAATCGATCTATGTATCTAGATATGTATCTATAATCTATGTATCTATATATGTATCTATCTATAATATATGTATTTATATATGTATCTATAATCTATCTATATATGTATCTATCTATAATATATGTATTTATATATGTATCTGTAATCTATCTATATATGTATCTATCTATTAATCTAGCTGTCTATATATATTTATATCTATGTATCTATTAATGTGTCACTATATGTATACTCTGTCTGTCTCTAGCCTCTCAGTCAATGTGTTGTGTAAATTTAAATGTAAGTCTAAATTGCCTATAACTAATCAAATCGCACTATGTCACTATATCACCAAAAATCCGCTATCTCAAAGTCAAACTCCTCTCACAAAAACCCACGAGGTCAAAATGCGTTTATTTCACTTTTATACAGATGTGCGATTGTGTGGTCTGTTCCCGACCGTTCCAATCAAACGCTGATTCGGCGGACCACACCTGATGAAACAATTAGTGAAACACTTCGAGGCATCGTTTGGTCATAGTCACGTGACATGGGTGTTTCGAATCACGCTTCGGATCAGTGTTTCGACACATCTGCACTTCGGGATCTCGCAAAGCTTCAGAACGACTGTTTCGCTTCAGCCATCCTTACCCGGAACCACTTCGCTCCCCTCCGCGAGACGGGACACGATGCTGTGATCATCGGAGACTCCATCGTCCGACACGTCCGTGCTATGTTAGCCGAAGGTAAAGTGCAAACTCATTGTTTCCCTGGTGCTCATGTTCTCGATGTTTCTGCGCAGATACCCGCGATCCTGAAGGCCGAGGAGAGCCCCAGAGCGGTCGTACTTCACGCCGGGGTTAACGACACAACGCTGCGGCAGACGGAGACGCTGAAGAGGGACTTCAGCAGCCTGATCGAGACGGTTCGCAGCACGACACACGGATCGACGATCATCGTGTCAGGACCACTGCCCACGTATCGACGAGGACACAGAAGGTTCAGTAGACTTGTTGCTTTAAATGAATGGTTGTTGTCATGGTGTAAAGAACAGAAACTGCTATTTGTTAATAACTGGAATCTTTTCTGGGAGCGTCCTAGGCTGTTTCGCGCTGATGGATTACACCCCAGCAGAATCGGAGCGGAGCTGCTCTCTGACAACATCTCCAGGACACTTCGCTCCATGTGACTAGTAAGACAATTCTCAAATAACTATTATGATGACTCTTGTACCCACCCACTTAAATGATAAAAGTACTTGCGCTGTACAATCTATTAAGACTGTGTCTGTTCCCCGAATAGTGAGGTCAAAATATAAATTTAATGTAGGATCTAGAAAAAATCGTATCGTGATTAAACCAGAAACATGTAAAGTAAATGAACAAAAATTTTTTTTAAAGTTTGGGCTCATAAATATTAGATCACTCGCACCCAAAGCAGTTATTGTAAATGAAATGATCACAGATAATAGTTTTGATGTACTTTGTCTAAATGAGTCGGCTCCACCAAACTACTGTTATAAGCATGAGCCACGTCAGACTGGTCGTGGCGGAGGTGTTGCAACAATATATAGTGATATTCTCAATGTTACCCAGAAAACAGGAGACAGGTTTAACTCATTTGAAATACTTCTGCTTAATATTACACTGTCAAACATGCAAAAGAAATCTAATGTATCTCTTGCTCTGGCTACTGTGTATAGACCACCAGGGCCGTAGAAGAAATTCCAGAATTTGCAGATTTCCTCTCAGACCTTCTAGTTACAGTTGATAAGGCACTAATCATGGGAGATTTTAATATTCACGTTGATAATTCAAATGATGCATTAGGACTTGAGTTTACTGACCTAATAAACTCTTTTGGAGTCAAGCAAAATGTCACTGGGCCCACTCATCGTTTTAATCATACACTAGATTTAATTATATTGCATGGAATCGATCTTACTGGTATAGACATCGTACCTCAAAGCGATGATGTTACAGACCATTTCCTTGTATCGTGCATGCTGCATATCACTGATATTAACTATATGTCTCAGCGTTACCGTCTGGGCAGAACTATTGTTCCAGCCACCAAAGACAGATTCGCAAATAACCTGCCTGATCTATCTCAACTGCTATTTGTACCCAAAAATACACATCATGGACAACATGGGCACTATTTTCTCTAATACATTAGAAGCTGTTGCCCCCATCAAATTGAAAAAGGTTAGAGAAAAACGTACTGTGCCATGGTATAACAGTAATACTCACTCTCTCAAGAAAGTAACTCATAGTCTTGAACGCAAAAGGAGAAAAACTAACTTGGAAGTTTTTAGAACTGCATGGAAAAACAGTATGTCCAGCTATAGACAGGCTCTAAAAACTGCTAGGGCAGAGCATATCCACAAACTCATTGAAAATAACCAAAACAATCCAAGGTTTTTATTTAGCACAGTGGCTAAATTAACAAATAACCAGATGCCACCTGATTCAAATATTCCACCAACGTTTAATAGTAATTACTTTATGAATTTCTTCACTGATAAAATAGATAACATTAGAAATAAAATAGCGAATGTAGATTCTACAGCGTCTAACACTTCAGTTTCATCCATTGCACCCAAAGATAAACTGCAGTGCTTTACAAATATAGGACAGGAAGAGCTAAATAAACTTATCACTGTATCTAAACCAACAACATGTTTATTAGATCCTGTACCCACTAAATTACTGAAAGAGTTGTTACCTGAAGCCAAAGAACCGCATCTCAATATCATTAACCCATCGTTATCTTTAGGTCACATCCCAAAACCATTCAAGCTGGCGATTATTAAGCCTCTTATTAAGAAACCAAAACTAGATCCTAGTGAACTGGCAAATTATAGGCATATTTCAAATCTTCCATTTATGTCAAAAATTTTAGAAAAAGTTGTGTCTGCTCAATTGAGCACCGTCCTGCACAAAAATGATCTGTATGAAGAATTTCAGTCAGGTTCCAGATTCAACTTCTAAATTATCTAAGCTAACAGAGTGTGTTAAAAATGTAAAAGATTGGATGACCAATAATTCTCTCCAATTAAATTCAGATAAGACAGAGATATTAATTATTGGACCAAAAAACACTACACAGAATCTTGTAGATTACAATCTGCAACTAGACGGATGTACCGTTACTTCATCTACAGTCAAAAATCTGGGTGTTATATTAGACAGCAACTTGTCTTTTGAAAATCATATTTCCCATGTTACAAAAACTGCATCTTAGAAACATTGCCAAGCTATGAAACATGTTGTCTGTTTCTGATGCAGAAAAGCTAGTTCATGCATTCATGACCTCTAGACTGGACTATTGTAATGCACTTCTAGGTGGTTGTCCTGCTTCTTCAGTAAACAAGCTACAGGTAGTCCAAAATGCAGCCGCTAGCGTCCTTACCGGGTCAAGAAAATATGATCATATTACCCCAATTTTACAGTCTCTGCACTGGCTACCTATTAAGTTCCGTATCAGTTACAAATTATCATTACTTACCTATAAGGCCCTAAATGGTTTAGCTCCTGCGTATCTAACTAGCCTTTTACCACGTTACAATCCATCACCCTCCCTAAGGTCACAAAACGCTGGACTTTTAGTAGTTCCTAGTATAGCAAAGTCCACTAAAGGAGGTAGAGCTTTCTTACATTTGGCTCCCAAACTCAGGAATAGCCTTCCTGATAATGCTCGGGGTTCAGCGCACTCTCTCTGTTTAAATCTAGATTAAAAACGCATCTCTTTCGCCAAGCATTCGAATAATGTATCTGTTAAATTGTGAGTGTAGCTGCATCTGATCAAATACACATTCTTATTCTTTAGCTTGGGTTAAACCAATTAATTTTACTTTGTTGGATCAGCAGCTATGCTAATGATGTCTCTATTTGTTTCTCTGTTTTTGGTAAATAGGATTTACACAAGCTCCAGTCTGGATCCAGAACACCTGAGAAAAGATTATTCTGACTCTCAGAGGACCCCAGGTGATGCTAACCCTGAATTAGGGCTGTGGAAAAAATCGAATGCGATTTTCATGCACATCTCATCAGTAAAGACGCTCCTGTAATTAGAAGTATATCCCCAGCACGTGCGTTCAGATTAGGGTTGCCAGGTTTTCACAACAAATCCTGCCCAGTTGCTTCTCAAAACTAGTCCAAAACTAGCCCAATCGCGCTTCCAGAAGGTTCCCCGATAAAACATTGCTTCCCGGGGTAAAATATACATTTTTTAGCAGGTTTGCCTTGGTAAAATTCGCATTTTAGGGACTAAATATCACATTATTTGTATTGGGGTCATTTGACCCGCGGACATGAAAAACAACCACAGACTTGGCAACACCGGTTGGCATTTACTACACCGAGCCGTAATTCACTGACAATCTACACAAAATCGATGTTAAAATCGCAGGCGATTCTTTGTCGATTTTGAAAATGATTTTGTGTTAGTTGTCGGTAGACTCATAGACCGTAAAAGAAATGGACACAGCAACCCCATTGGAACTCAATTGAGGCAAGTGAAGCCCATTTTTAGCAATTTTTAGCACTTCCGTTTCTGACGCACAGACTCAAACTAAGCTTGATGACGTCAGCAACCTGTCTGACAGATGTAAATCTTCTAGTAGCTGTGCGTGCAAACTGCCATCGTTAATCTTGCAGAGACGGCGAGCTTGAGCGGGGAGTTCTTTGGCGTGAGTGAGCAGGAGTAAGTATTCTGATTAATTATTTTGTATAGTATTTTAAAATGTAACGCCAGTATACCATATTAAGTTAATTGCCTGCGAGCTTCTCCTCCTGTCTGTACGGTAATTTCTCTACTGTGCGACAGAGAGTCGAGTGGTTATGACGCAATCGTTTGCCTATTTTAACAAAAACTGTTTCTACGGGGCCATAATGTAACATAGAAGGTAATGGAGCCCTTTATACATTTTCGTGTATCTTTAGAAATAAATAATGGACAAATGGAGTCTTTAAACGCCTCAGATGTAAAGTTATTCGCTGTCAAAGAGACGCCAAAATGAATGCAAAGTAAATGGGATGCTAACGCAAGTGAAGTTCTGCTACAAGATGGCAGCTCGCGGCCGACTTCAACTTCTGGTCGACTTCCTTGCCGCCTGTGTAGACTACGGCTGTGTGTAGTAACTACCGCTCCACCTGAACCAGTGTTGCCAAGTCTGCGTTTGTTTTTCATGTCCGCGGTTTGAAGCAACCCCAATACCAATAATGTGATATTTAGCCCCTAAAATGCGAATTTTACCAGGGCAACCCTTACAAAAAAATTTTATTTTAACCCAGGGAAGCAATTTTTATCGGGGAACCTCCCGGAAACGCGATTGGGCTAGTTTTGGACTAGTTTTAAGAAGCAACTGGGCAGGATTTGTTGTGAAAACCTGGCAACCCTGATCTCAACGCACGTGCTGGAGATATACTTCTAATTACAGGAGCATCTTTACTGATGAGATGTGCATGAAAATCGCATTCGATTTTTTGCACAGCCCTACCCTGAATCAACAAACAGGACTAACAAATATTGCTACAAGTATGACTGCATCATATAATAATTATTAATAATATTAATAAAGTTCATCTGGTTGACTACGTCTTGTATTAATTTTTCTAAAAATCCTGTCATACGTGCAGAAACTGACAGTCACCACTTATAAGCTACTACTAAATATTGTAGAAACATAATTTTCTGTAAAGTTGCTTTGTAACGATTTGTATTGTAAAAAGCGCTATACAAATAAACTTGAATTGAATTGAATTAATCTTGACCGTCATGTTCACTTTGTGTGGTTTCTGAAGTGGTCCTGTCCCCTTGCATTAGAAGAAAGAAAAGTCCTAAACATCTGGGATGACAGGGGTTCAGTAAATGGTGAAAGAATTTTCCTTTTTGCGTAAACTATCCCTTTAAAGAGCAAGATGTGATGGAGATGCTAGAAATATATTCCAGACAGAATACAATAATGTGTTGAATTAATGAGAGTCACAGGATTAAAACATACAACGTTAAAATTTTTAAAGGCCACTTTATTTGTGTTGTCTATTCAACAACGTCACTGTCTAAAAGGACAATTCATCTTTTAAATGTTTATTTGGGGCATTTAGAGTTTTTTTCTTAGCAAATATTGATAAATAATTATTTGTGACTAATTAGATTAATTAATGAGAAAAGCATGTTATTATTAAGATTAAAAAAATATTCACTGACCATCCTAATTCCTACTTATTGATTCATATAATGACATATTTTAAATACAACTTATCTACCACCTGGTAAGAACATCACTAAACATGAATTACAATTAATTTAGCATATAATGTTAATTTAAACACTTTTTTTGGAGATTTGTAAAAAAAAAACATAAATATTAGTTTATTTAAATTCTCATCACTGATTTTGTTTGCACTCAATTTTGTGCATTCAGCTAATATAGCAAATGGCTCTATTAAAATAGAACAAATAATTAATAAACTTTTTTGGGTGGGAAAACACAACTTTGCTACCTTAATATGCTTCCTCAGATTTGATGGTGAACTTTCGAAGCCAGACATTTACCTAATGAAAGTCATAAGTGAAGTAGAAATGTGTGTGTTTGATGCATGAAAACAAAGATCATTAGTTCTCACGTCAGGCACACAAGTTTGAGCTTCTGTTTACCATATTTAATGTGCAAAGATAAAATAAAAAATATAATGTACTTTTCAAGATGAAATAAAATTGTAAGGAGTAAAAACTACTGTTTTTTCTTCAGAAATGTAATCAAGTAAAAGTAGTCCGTTTTAATGGTAGTTGAGTAAAGTACAAATCCCCCAAAATAATACTTAAGTACTTAAGAGCAGATATATTTATTTTTACCTGATTTCATTCAGACTAGGAAAGGCCCGGACAAGCGAGAGGATTGTATTAATCCATCCGTCAGTCAATTTGTCTAGCTCCAAATAGAGTTTCTTTAAACCAGACACAGAGTGCAGGACATCCAGGAGGAAAAACCCATCCACTGACGAATCTCGAGAGCTGTGTAAATATTATAACACAACATACAGTATATAGCGTTCATATAATAATATATATTATAATGACATAAACTGTGGTTTAACACTATTTTTGTTTAGAGTTTATATGCTATGTAAAAGATTGAATAAGAGCATTGGAGTATGATTTATACCATGGTCTGTAGTAATATTCTTTTAATAAAGTAGCTTTGCAACTGAAAAGTTACTTTATATTTCTCAGCATCAAGATACCTTTTCAAAGTAATTAAACTCATGGCTTTATTATTAGTAGAGAGTAAGCTAAAAAGATGCAAGTATTGTACTCACACAATCCACACTCTCTTCTTCTTTACAGACCTGGGTGATGTCTGGAGTTTCTGCAGAAAGATTCTCCAGTTGACAGTGGAAACCTCTTGGCGTGAACAGGTGAGAGTTAATCCTGAGATTAATGATGATGGTCTTATTTTAGAGCTGGAAACTGAAAGCCGAAAACAGACCCTAAAAAGTAAAGTTTAGAGACTTTACTTTTATATTAGTGGCATCAATTAAGCAGTATTTTTTTATGATTAGAGTTTCTTACATGGCATCTTCATCTTTACTTGATGTAACAATCTCTTGGCAGAAGCTTTTGATCCTTTTTTTGAGAGAAGCTTCCTGTATTCTGCCAAATACAATAAATTCATTATTTTACAGTACAAGTAATGGACTCTTTGCATGATAACCATTTCATTTTGTCTCCAAGTCAGTGAAATCTGGTGCAGTGGAAAAAAAAAAGTATTATGATATTATATGAAAACAAGACTCTAGAAATGGCTTTAAATGCTATCTTTTTTTTTTGTATGAAAGCTTTCATTTCATTCAGCTACAACTGACATCCTAACAAGTCTGACTAAAACTTTTGCTTATAGTATAATAATTAAATTACATTTGACAAATAAAAGTTAACATTATTATGGCTGTATGTCAAATGTGAGGTGAAATGTCATAGTATTACTAAAACTGTAGTTGGATTCATTGACAAGAGTAATCCTATATTTAACCATATAATAGTATGAGAAAATATAAATAGGAATAGTTTTTGTCCCCAAAATAACCACCATTGTGTAATTTCTTAGTTTCTGATAAATATCAGGCCACGAGAGATCAATGTTAACTCACAATGGCACTGAAAGGTTAAATAATATGATCAGTCATTTCAAAGAAAAGAAAAGACTAATACTTTGCTTGATCTAAAAATATCGCCAGAAGCAAAGGCACTGGTTGATATTTTAGCACAAATGTGTAGGTTGAGCTCCATGCAGTAATAGATATTACCAAGTTTAGAATTAAATGTCCATTACATCAGTTCTTTCACAATTTTTCCTTCACCAAGAGCTGAGATCAAATCCCCAGTAACGTCTTTAATTTGATCCACCTTCAACCTTTAAAAGTGAACAGAACATATTAACGTTCAGATATCAGATATCATTTGATGTCAAAATTAGAGCTCACATATTTTAGCATAGTACAGTTGGTATTAATTCAAGAGCATTTTTAAAGTTTCAAACATGTAGAGAGTATGTTCTTTACTCACCACAACTCTTCACAACTGATCAGTGCAGACAGTAGAATCTTCAGATTGTCAGATGTTATACTGAGTCTCAGTTTGCCAATGTTAACACAGTTCTGAAGACAAAACCGCAACATCCAACAGTCTGCATTTTTCAGCAGAATATTTGACAGATCTATCGAAGCCAAATGTTCCAAAACTTTCCCAACGAAGCTCTTCTCATGGAGCTCATAGAGACAATGGAGAATGAACAGCATGTGTTCATTACGATATATCTGTGAACACTGATTGATCCACTCCTTAAGCTGGGTTTCTATGTTGACAGAGACGGTCATGTTATGCTTTTCAAAGAATGAGGAGATCCATTCTTTCTTACAGAGACCACAGAGGAACAGAATCACAGGCTGCAGCAGATTTGCATGTCTTACTTCTACATCTGCCTTTGAAAAGTCTCTATCAGACCAACAGGACAAAGCCCATCCTCTCTCTACAGTGTGAAGCAGCTCTCTCACTTTCACTTTAGACTCTGCTTCATCCAGAAGGATATAGTAGAGAGCAGTGAAGAACTCCTGAAAGCTGAAATGCATGAAACCGAACATTGTCTCCTGGTGGATTTTTCTCCTCAAGAGGAACTTGAGCAGGAATGGTTTGTCAGCAGAGTCTGAAATTGTGTCATAAACAGTTTTTTCATCAAACAAGACTTGTTGTTCCAGCATCCCTCTCTCTGCCAGCTGACCCAGACCCCTCAACAGGCTTGGGACAGACTGACTCAAACCCTGGCAGTGACGCTCCAGTAGAGTGGACACAAAGTCAACGTAGATAGAGGTGGTGGTTTCCAGTCCACTCATCACATCTGCACCATCACTTAACCTCTCTCGCATAACCGTGCAAATGATCGAGCAGATGACAGGGATGGAGCAGGCAGTGAAGAGAGTTTCATTTACTCTCACACATTCATAGGCTTTCCTGAAGAGCTCCTCATTCTGGAAGAACTTCTGGAAGTACTCCTTCACCCCCTCCTCAGAGAAACCCATAATCTCTGTGAAACGCTGATGTCCTTTGAGCAACATTCCCCATGGGACCTCAGATCTAGTAGTGATCAGCCGGACAGATCTGGGCAGGATTCGTTGACGAAGCAAGGAACAAACAATGACCTCAGGAGGGGCTTTCTGGAATTTGGATGATATGCAAAATTTATAACGCATAAATCTAAGCTCATCAAGATCATCAAATCCGTCAATGATGAAGAGCACTCTCTGTGATATGTTCTGTAACATCTTTGAGATCTGATCTGTCGATAAACCACAATTCCAGCTCAGGAGCTCAATCAAGTTCATCTCCGCAGAAATACACTTCAGCTCTTCACACCTCAGGTAGAAAACTAGATTAAAGGCTTCAAGGTAATGTTGTTCAGATGCCCAGTCCAATATAATCTTTTGAGATATGAATGATTTTCCACTACCAGAATTTCCTTGAAGAATGACAGATACTGGATAATACATATGCATGTCTGATTTATTAAACAACTCCTCCACATTGATATTCTGAAAACTGCCTTTTTTTTTTTTCTGAATAATCACAGGTTCAGTGTAGAGGGCAGCCAGTGAGACTCTTTCACTAGAGGAGAAATTTCCAGGTTCATATTTCAGTATGATTGACTCCTTATACTGACATACCATCTCCTGCCACGCTAGAGGAAAACATAAAACATTCTTTAGCCTAACAATACAAAATGTTAAATTCAATTGAGGAAAAACCACATAATACAGTTACCCTAAAATGAAATGTCTTGTTTAACACCACTGAACAGACAACATAACAGACAATGCTTTTAAACCAAGCTGAAGTTACAGAAGCTTCTTTCTTGGTCGAGATTCAAATAACACTTCGGTCTTAAAAAAGAAAACAATTCACCGCTACTTATTAATGTGTATCAGCTTTTAAATTATTGATTTAAACTCTTAAAAGTGTTTTTTTAAGATATTCAATGGGCTCGGTGCACAAGATGGCGCCAGTGAGCTTCAGCGACGCGAGTGTGTGCATACTTACTTCCGGTCTTGCTACTGTCCATGTCCAGAAAGATTATAAAAACATAATCGAAGTAGTACAAGTGACATTAGAGGGTCAGTTAGAATTTCTTGAAGCATTGAAAATACATTTTGTTCCAATAATAACAAAAACTACGACTTTATTCAGCATTGTCTTCTCTTCCATGTCTGTTGTGAGTGAGTTCAAAACACTGCAGTTTAGTGATATCCGGTTCGCGAACGAATCACTAGATGTAACCGGATCTTTTTGAACCAGTTCACCAAATCGAACTGAATCGTTTTAAACGGTTCACATCTCCAATAGACATTAATCCACAAATTACTTAAGCTGTTAACTTTTTTTAATGTGGCTGAAACTCCCTCTGAGTTAAAACAAACCAATATCCCGGAGTAATTCATGTACTCAAACAGTACACTGACTGAACTGCTGTGAAGAGAGAACTGAAGATGAACACCGAGCCGAGCCAAATAACTAACAAAAGATTGACTCGTTCTGTTTTATCTGATCTGTTTTATTATAGTCATGAATTAGTTAACTGTGTGAAAATAATGATGAAACAAACTGATGTATGTGCACAATTGACAAATGGATACTTATGAAGATAAATCGTAGCCCGCGTCTCACAAGGTAAATATTTCAATAAAAAAACATTTTCAAGAAATAAGTAATTTGTACGTTTACATAATTAAATAAAAATACATTATGTAGCTGTATACACACCATGAGTTCAACTTTCATTTCGTGAACAGTAGGGAACATTAGTGTGTTTAATTCATGCACCAGACCCAAACATACACAAGTTTCAAATCCACTGGCTCAGTTAACATTTATACCAGTGGTCTCCAACGTGGTGCCCGCGGGCACCTGGTAGCCCGCGTGGAGTCTCTGAGTCGCCCGCCGAGCACGTTCTATAAATAGCCTGAATTGTAATCTTTCATTTTTTTTTTTTTTTTATGATAATGTTATAAAATGAGAAAATAACTATTGGTGACATTTCATATACCATTAAAACATAATAAAATAATTCAATAATTTAAAATATTTAGAATCTGCACGTCTCTCTATCTCTCTCTCTCTGCGTCTCGCGCGCGCGCACATCTCTGTCTGTCTCTCTCTCGCTCTCTCTCTCTCTCTCTCTCTCTCTCTCTGCGTCTCGTGCGCGCACCTCTCTTGTTCTCTCTGCGTATCGCGCGGCAGAGGAGCAGCGTTTTAATTTAGTTAAACACAGATATTATGTTGCTTTTCTAATTTTACATGCAAGTATGTAAAGTATATCATTCAGTCACTATTTCATATTTATGCCGTTGTTCTTTCTCCCTTTCCCCCCGTGATTTTGTCTATATCGCGAATATAAGACGACCCCCCATTTTTTAGGACAAAAACGCCTATTTTTAGGACAAAAAATTTGTCTTATATTCGGGTATATACGGTAATTATATATTCAATAGTCATAATATTTAACAATATTACTGTTTGTTGTTGTATTTTTCAAAACTTGAAACTGTGTGTGTGTGTGTGTGTGTGTGTGTGTGTGTGTGTGCCTAAATCAAACAAGTAGCCCTCAAGACTATTTTATCCCTTCAGGGAGCCCTCACTCACAAAAAGGTTGGAGACCCCTGATTTATACTATAGTAATAGCAGTGTATATCTTATTTGCATTTGAAGTGATTTTATAAATCCTGTAACCATATAGAAGGTAATATTTGGATTTCTCCGGTTCTCTGCACTGATGTTTAGCACAACCGGAAGTATCTTTGCAAACACTCGCAAGACCGGAAATCAGCTGGAATAAGGGCACAAGCACAATTTGATATGTTGAATTAGTAGAAACCGTTTAGTGCCCAAAGCTTATTATTCTGGCAGTGATCTCATGATCTGAAGTCCTTTTAAAACACTGAGTTATTTAATGCAGACACAAACACAGCAGCTAATTACAACGCTCATTAGCAATCAACATAGTGCTCTCACATTAAAAGATCAAAATATTAGCCTACCTTCATGTACGGGGGTTTGTATATACCGCTCAGGCTGTCCAGTGCTTATTATTCAGGTAGAGACTTCATAATATGTATTGTAATTCTCTGTTTAAAGGCCACTGTAGGCTATACTTAACTTTTGATGGTTAAACCAGAACCATTCATACATTACCCCTTAAACTTTCATTTAATTACTTTAATTGCAAGTCCCCCTGCCTTACTGGGAAAGATTAATATGCGCGTGCATTTGCCATTCCTATCCAACGAAAAATAACTAAGACCGTGATGAGATGAAAATGGCCTCGAGGTTTCTCCCCTGACCCTCCGGAGGTCTGTGCACAAAGCGGTTACGATCTCAGAATTATCCCAGTTTAAATAAAAGATTTAAGCATTTGTTACTTCACCGCTCCTCAGCAGGCACACTTCTGAATAGGTTGTCTAGGATTTCTGTATTATTTTATCGATTAATTGTGATGTAAAGATTCTCTGACTGACATTGACTGTCCAATTTCATCAGGAAAACAGACGTTGCAATGGTAACAATGTAATCTTCATTTACTAGATTGAATAATTTATAAGACAAACTTTGTTAGCTTGATAAAATCTTAACTTAAAATGTAAAATGGTTTGAAGGTCAAGGTAGATAGATAGATAATACATACATACATACATAGATCATGAAACATTTATATGTGTCGTGGATATAAAATATTTTTCTAATCTTGCCCTATAAATAATTTTGTAAGATCCCTGTCCCCACGTGTTAATAGGAAGTGGAAGTGGACGTGGCACTTCCCAGGCAACGTAGCCTACTTTTGTCAAGAAGCTAAAACTTAAACGGGGGAAACGTACGAACAGAAACAACAATATTCCGAATTTCGATTGGAATCCGGGATGTATAGGTTACCCTTATAGGAAAACCTAGGATATTTAATTATATTATAATAAATAATTAGGCCGTATTAAATAGGCTAGTTCACTCACTTTGAGGCTCCGCCATCTTGATTGATCGACTTTATCCGAGACACTCCGTCCTGGCTGCAGACTGTGACGTCACGTACCTACATCAGGTAGTCTATTAACGTAGTGACAGCGCATGCGTGTTTAAGCAGAACTCTTTGAATAGTGTTTCGGAGTTCATACTGCAGTACAGTGAGAATTTCAAAGAATTACACCAATTTTGCCAGTTTCTTTTGTCATCCTCTAAAGACGTGCAAAAACTTTCTTGACTCCTGAAAGATGTAACACGATCCTACCCTGTTTTTATACAAGTCTATGGATCCGACAAGCCTCTGAAAACGAAACTGAAAGATCAGAAAGGTGCTCTTAGATCTAACAAATAACCATGGTTTTACTAAAATAAATAAATAAAATAAAAAATAAAACCTGATTAGAATAGTTAAACCATTGTAATCACAAATTTATCAAGATTTTGCTATACTATCTGTAGTTCCCTTATATAGGTCACTTCGATGCTGCGGTGACGTCACCGTATGGGAACACACCTCGGTGTGACGAATGTCTGAAGCCCTATACCATCCCGCAAATCCTATTGGCCAAATAGCGCTTGGCACCACCCTACGCATGCGCACGCATCGTATACCTGGGTGCCGCGCGCTATTTCGCTCAGATTTCATTCCTTCAGGGAAGCGAATCATCTGTGCCCTAGGAATCATCTCGCGTTCTCAGCGGTTTCTCAGTGTTAACTCCTCTTCGCGGGCTCGATGAATTTTCGCAAATGTAAGGAACCGTGTACCAGGTTCATCACAAAGGGAGACTCCCATGAAAGGTGCGTAGTATGTTTAGGCTTACATCACGCACAGGCGGCGCTTAGCGGCCTTTCTTCTTGTCCCCACTGTGATGGCCTGCGGCTTAGAGTACTGCGCTCGAGGGTAGAAGTGTTTTCTAATTTCGCCCCCGTGTCTAACCCCCGTCAAGTCTTTTCTGCGGCTGCCGAGGCACCGCACGAGGCGATAGCTTGGGGAGACACGTGCGACATGGATTTTGAGGACAGCGCGGCGCTGGAATTTTCTCCACATCGCTCGCTCTCCCCTACCCTAGTGCAGGAAAAGAGCTTTGTCGAACCAGTCGTTTTCTCTAACGAAGATTTACAGCCCACATTGGAGGCAAACGATGCTATCTCCATCGGTTGTGGACGTTACGGCGACGACATTTTATCCACCGCGGCCTCGGGGTCTGAGGACTTCGCGGCCGACGCTAGCTCTCTCCCTCCTAGTGGACAGGAGAAGCGTGTTTCCCCCTCCTACAGTGAGCTGTTGGATGTGGTTTCTCGCGCGGTGGGTAAACTGGGACTGGATTGGGAGGTTGAGAAGGCCGAGGCCCAACCTTCATCTAAGCTGGACGACCGTTTCTTAACCAGTCGTACACCTGTGCAGCCCCCGAAGGCCCTTGCCGTACAGCTGTACTAGACGCGTCTCACTAACGCTGCGGCTGCAGATTTCGCCACCATTTCTGACATGGCGAACCATGGCTATGCAGCGATGCCTCCGGTGGAAGAGACTCTCGCCGAACATCTCGCGCCTATTTCTGCCGTGGCATGGAAGTCTCGCCCCCTTCTTCATTCTAAGGCGTGTCGAGTCACGTCCAGCCTCATCAGGAAATCCTACATGGCCGCTGGCCAGGCGGCTGCTTCGCTCCACTCTATGGCGGTCCTTCAGGCTTACCAAGCGGAGCTCTTAAAGGAACTCGATGAAGGGGAGGGTATCACACCCGAGGCCATGAAAGAGCTACGACGAGCAACGGATTTGGCGCTACGCGCTACCAAACATACTGCTCAAGCAGTGGGCCGTTCCATGGCTGGTTTGATTACGGTCGAGCGCCACCTCTGGCTTAATCTCACCGATATCAAAGAAAAGGACAAATCTTTTCTTATGGACGCTCCTGTTTCTAAGGACGGTTTGTTTGGAGAGGCTGTCACTTCGGTGGTGGAGAAATTTAGAGCAGCGAAACAGCAATCAGCCGCCTTCCGCCAGCTGATTCCTCGCAGGCCTAGGGAGGTTGAACGACGGCAGGCGCCCGCGCGTTCTCGCTCAACCTCCTCTCACCGCCAACGAGTTGCCTCACGGGAAGAGCCTTCGCCTATGGCACCCCTCGTAAGGATTGGGTCCTAAGGTTTTTCCACCGGTTTGCCAGCGACAACGGAAGAGGTTAGACCTGAGCTCGACGGCTAATGCCTCTCGTTCTCGGGCCCTGAATAGCAGCTCCTGATACTCTCGCTGCCTGCCAGGGACTGTGCCCTCCACTAGAGAGCGCTGTTGGACCGCTTTTGCGCATCCAACCCTCTCATTGCAGTCCCCACACTCAAACACTGACTGTCTCGCCGCAAAGAGCGCTTCGAGCACCATTGGATCGAGTTATCATGCCGAGCGTTCCCTCAGACACTCTGCGCAATTCAGCTTTCAGAACCCGAGGGACGGTTCAAGGGTTTATGACGGCTCATACAGCCGCCGCTTTTTCGCTAGCGGCAGAGCCCGATGTTCATCTTGTTGGATTAATTCCTGCCGTGGACACGTTTCAGGATTATACACAACGAGACGCATGCACTTCCCCTGTTCACGAACGCCGCAAGCTTTTCGTGCCTGGACATTTTAACACGTACGAAAGCGTTGCAGAAAGCGGAAATCTTGAGACCGCTAATGTTGTTTCAGGCCGCGTGGGAACGCTTGCCTGCCTCCTTTCCGCGGAATTCTTCCCATGGTTGTGAAACCAAAGGAAAAAGCAGTGCTGCAACAGGAGATGTCAACTCTGCTGAGCAAAGGGGCTATAGAGGAAGTACACCCCTCTCAGATGGAGTCAGGTTTTTACAGCCGCTATTTTGTGGTGCCAAAAAAAGACGGCGGGTTGCGACCCATTCTGGATTTACGCCGTTTGAATCTTGCACTCAGGACGAGCAAATTCAAGATGTTAACAGTAAAGTCTATTATGTCTCAGATTCAACCAAACAACTGGTTTGTCACGATCGATCTGAAGGATGCATACTTTCATATTCAGATCATCAAGAGACACAGGAAGTTCCTCAGATTCGCTTTAGAGGGCAAAGTGTATCAGTACCGCGTTCTTCCCTTTGGGTTAGCTCTGGCTCCCCGTACTTTTTCAAAATGCATGGACGCAGCTCTGGCCCCGTTGCGGCTCCAGGGCGTTCGCGTGTTGAACTAATTAGACGATTGGCTGGTGTTAGCACAATCGCAGACTCAAGCACATTCTCACCGGGATCTTGTGCTGAATCATCTAAACAGCCTGGGCTTTCGCACAAATTTCCAGAAGAGTGTTTTAATTCCCTCTCAACGGATAACATTTCTGGGAATAGACATGGACACTCGCGCGATGACAGCAAAGCTATCTCTCCCGCTTCATAGCAGGTCGCACAGTGACGGTGAGCTTGTGCCTCAGACTTTTAGGTCTAATGGCAGCAGCATCCCCTGTAATCCATCTGGGATTACTTCATATGCACCCTTTTCAGTGGTGGATGAAAAGTCGGAACATTTCACCCCATTGTCTTTCGCATCGGACGATTTTGGTGACACGGAGGTGTGTTATGTCAATAAAACAGTGGATGTCAACCGAATTCCTTCTAGCCGGCTGGGGATTTGTGCTTCCCGAGAGACTGTAACGACGGACGCGTCTTTGACCGGTTGGGGAGCTGTTTGTCAAGGGCGCCCAGCTCACAGAGTGTGAACAGCGACACAACGCAGTTGGCATATAAACAGGTTAGAATTACTGGCAGTTTTTCTAGCTCTCCAGTATTTCTCGAATCTGCTGATCGGCCGTCATGTTCTGCTCAGGTCAGACAACTTAGCGGTTGTGTCGTATCTGAATCATCAGGGAGGATTACGCTCTCGCCCCCTGTGCAGGCTGGTGAGAAATATTCTTCTTTGGAACTTCAGAGCAGATTTGCTATCCAGACAGACTCTGGAGCAGGGGGAATGGAGATTGCACACCCAAACTACGCATTGCCCGCTGTGGTTCTCCCTATGCCCTCCATTGCCCCTGGGTTTGGATGCGTTAGCTCACAATTGGCCCAGAACCAGCTTATATGTTTTCCCCCCGGTTCGTTTAATTCCAGCGGTGTTATCCAGGATATGGCTGGACAGAGTGGAGCAGCTGCTGCTGGTGGCTCCGTGGTGGCCCACACAGCCTTGGTTTGCGGACCTGATCAGTCTGTTAGCGGGCTCTCCATGGGAGATACCCCTCGGACAGGATCTGCTATCGCAAGCACAGGGAATGATTTGGCACCCAAGGCCAGATCTATGGAAGCTGTGGGTGTGGCCTCTGAGCGGGGTGAGTTAGTATGTCCCGGTCTTTCTGTTGAAACCACCGAGACTATACTGAATTCTAGAGCAGCTTCTACGAGACGCTTATATGCTTTCAAATGGAAACTGTTTACGACCTGGTGTGGAATTCGTCATATGGATCCAGTTTACTGCCCAGTGGCTTCAGTACTGGAGTTCCTTCAGGACCGTTTCTCTGAAAGTTTACGTGGCAGCCATTTCAGCTAACCACGTATATATAGATGGTGCCTCAGTGGGCCGTCATCCGCTGGTTTCTCGTTTTATACAAGGTGCGCGACGGCTGAGGCCTTTCCGCCCTGTGGAAGTTCCTTCATGGGATTTATCTATTGTGTTGCAAGGTTTATCAGGGCATCTGTTTGAGCCCCTGGAAACTATACCGGATAAAATCCTGACTCTGAAGACAGTTCTTCTTGTGGCTTTATCCTCCCTCAAGAGAGTTGGGGATTTACAGACTCTTTCTGTTTCACCCTCGTGCATGGAATTTACACCAGGCTCTGTGAAGGTATTGCTGCGACCGAGGCCTAATTATGTCCCTAAGGTCGCTTCAAACCCTTTCCGTTTTCAACAAGTGGTCTTGGAGGCGTTACCCCCGGCAGAGGCGGGGTCAGGAGATCTAAGTCTTTGCCCTGTCAGAGTGCTTAAGACTTATGTTAATCGTACAACCCCATGGCGTGAGTCTGACCAGCATGTTTGTCTGTTTCGGACATAAGAATAAAGGCCATGCTGTCACAAAACAACGCATGTCCCATTGGTTGGTGGAGGCAATATCTTTAGCCTATGAGGCGCGCGGACTCGCTTCGCCCTTAGGAATTAGAGCTCATTCCACGAGAGTAGTGGCTTCTTCACAAGCTTTTCTCAGTGGGTCTTCTATGGATGATATCTGTGCTGCGGCAGGATGGTCCTCACCGAGCACTTTTATCAAGTTTTACAGTCTGGATGTGAGGATTGCTCCTGGCTTCCAGATTCTCTCCGCTTGAGCAGATGCTTCCTTGGATCCCAGCTATCAGGTACGTCAGACGTTATGGTATAGGTTTCCCATACGGTGACGTCCCCGCAGCATCGAAGTGACCTATGAATATACCAGTATTGACGATAACCGTGAAATTCAAATAAACAATTATCGATATCGTGTTAATTTAGTGTATGAGGATATACCGGTATTAGTGGTAACCGCAATATTTAAAATGAACAGTTCTCTTATGATGACACCACATGTAAATACTTGGTAACAGTACCTGGTTGAGTGCCCAGGTGGCAGTATCATGCCTTAACTCTGACACCTGTCACACAAGAAGAAGACGCAGCACTCGCAGCTACTCTGAGGAGAGCTGTGTTCATCAGAGTAAGTTGTTATTATTTTACTAGTCATAGACTGGGAAATATTATATAACCTATTAACAGCGGTTTTCTGTGTTCATATACTTAAGTAAAGGGTGATTATTTTAATAAGTACCACGTTTTCTTTACTCGTCTTATTTTTGTATTTGCAATCAATATGGCCTGTGCGTAGTAACACTTTATTTCTTTCTTCGTTCAAATCTATGAACAGTTACACGATTAAAACTGATCTTGAAAAACTGAGCGACCACATTGCTACATTAAACTCTGTAAAATGTTAAGTTGGTCACCGTGCCATGCACTTAATGCCTCATCTGTGGTCATTCTTCAATAAGGTTCATTAGTTAACATTAGTTAATTACATTAGTTAACATATATAAATAGCATAAATAATTATAAACAATATTTCCACAGCATTTATTAATCTTAGTTCATGTTAATTTCAGCATTTACTAATGCATTGTTAAAATCACAAGTTGTGTTTGTAAACATTAATGTACTATGAACATGAACATTGAATAACTAGATTTTTATTAACATTAACAAAGATTAATAAATTTAATAAATTTTATTTAAAATAAATGTATTGTTCATTGTTCATTCATGTTCGTTAATACATTAATGTTAACAAATGGCATCTTATTGTAAAGTGTTACCATTAATATTTATTCATCATACTGTTGAACTTGACAGTATTTTCTCTCTTGTTATTTCATAAGAGCTTCAAAGAAGACGGAGAAAGCCAGAGTCTTGTGCCCTGCGTTTATCAATATCAGTATTATGCTCGTTGGGTGAGAAAGAAAAACTCAATAAACAAAGTAAAAAATAATTTGACCGATATCTTCCCCACCCCAAGGTTTCTATAGATATCACGATATATCGACATCGTGAATTCTTATGGCCACAATAACCATGATATGAAAAATCTAATATCGTGACAGCCCTACTTCAGGCATTCGTCACACCGAGGGATGTTCCCATACGGTGACGTCACCGCAGCATCTCGTTCCCTATTCAGGGAACCATGGTTACATACGTAACCGAGATGTTTAACCATATTATTTACTAGACATTTACTATGGCTAATTTGTAAGGAATGCATTACATCTTAATATTTTTCTTCTCTTTTCCATTAAGAGAAGAAAAAGGGAAGTCGTGGCCTGGTGGTTAGAGAATCGGACTCCCAATCGAAGGGTTGTGGGTTTGAGTCTCGGGCCGGCAGGAATTGTAGGTGGGGGGAGTGCATGTACAGTTCTCTCACCACCCTCAATACCACGACTTAGGTGCCCTTGAGCAAGGCACCGAACCTCCAACTGCTCCCCGGGCGCCGCAGCATAAATGGCTGCCCACTGCTCCGGGTGTGTGTTCACAGTGTGTGTGTGTGTGTTCACTGCTCTGTGTGTGTGCACTTCGGATGGGTTAAATGCAGAGCACGAATTCTGAGTATGGGTCACCATACTTGGCCGAATGTCACTTCACTTCACTTTCACTTAATTGTTATAATCGCAAACATTCATTATTTGATTTCATGAAATATGAAGTAGGCCGGGTACAGTTGTTACTTTGCTGTTGGCTACTGCACAAATACTGACCAGAATACACCTGGTGTGTGTGTATATATATATATATATATATATATATATATATATATACAGTACAGACCAACAGTTTGGAAACATTACTATTTTTTATGTTTTTGAAAGAAGTTTCTTCTGCTCATCAAGCCTGCATTTATTTGATCAAAAATACAGAAAAAACTGTAATATTGTGAAACATTATTACAACTTAAAATAATAGTTTTCTATTTGAATATACTTAAAAAAAATAATTTATTCCTGTGATGCAATGCTGAATTTTCAGCATCATTACTCCAGCCTTCAGTGTCACATGTAACATCCAGTCTATCACATGATCATTTAGAAATCATTCTAATATTCTGATTTATTATGAGTGTTGAAAACAGTTCTGCTGTCTAATATATTTGATGAATAAAAGGTTAAAAAGAACTGCATTTATTAAAAAAAAAAAAATTCTAGTAATATAAATTCTTATAATATATTTTCTTTACTATCACTTTTTATACATTTAACACATCCTTGCTGAATAAAAGTATTGATTTTATTTTAAAAAAAAAATTACTGACCCCAAATTACTGACCAGTAGTGTATATTGTTATTACAAAATATTTATATTTTAAAAACATAGCTTCTTTTTTTTTTCTTTTTATTCATCAAAGTATCCTAAAAAAGTATCACGTTCTGAAAAAATATTAAGCAGCAGAACTGTTTCCAACTTTGATAATGAATCATCATATTAGAATGATTTCTAAAGGTTCATGTGTTAATGATCCTAAAAATTCAGCTTTGCATCACAAAAATAAATGATAATTTAAAGTATAATAAATTTAAAAACAATTATTTTAAATTGTAATAATATATCACATTCACAATATTACATTTTTTCTGTATTTTTGATCAAATAAATGCAGGCTTGATGAGCAGAAGAAACTTCTTTCTCAATTTATTATGATTAAATAACAAAATACTGCAATATATATATATATATATATATATATATATATATATTTTCTCAATTTATTATGATTAAATAACAAAATACTGCAATATATATATATATATATATATATATATATATATATATATATATATATTGCAGTATTTTGTTATTTAATCATAATAAATTGTTGAAAAATAAATTATTGAAGGAATTGTTCACAAGCAATATTACTTATAGATTACTCATATTTTAGCCGTAAACAATGGTTTGAAGTTAAAAATGTTTTTTGAAGGATATATTTCTTACAAACATGCAGACATTCACCTCACAAGACATTAATTATTGGACTGGAGTCGTGTGGATTACTTGTGGATTATTGAGAGGTTTTTCTCATCTGTTTGGTATCTCGTTCTGATTCACTGCAGAGGATACATTGGTGAGCGAGTGACACAATACTAAATTTTTTCCAATCTGTTCCAACAAAGAAGCAAACTCATCTACAGTTTGGCTTGTCTGAGGGTGGGTACATCACTCCTACAGTGAAATATATTAGTGAACTACACTAAAATATTATATATCAGTTCAGTAGTTTTTGGAATTTATGCTCTTAATTATTTTCTACAGTATTGGCAGATATTCATTGTTCCACCATCAGTGCAATAAACATGGGATCACTTATTACAAAATGTTCAATCTGTGCCCAACTTA
This sequence comes from Carassius carassius, assembly GCF_963082965.1. Classification (NCBI taxonomy): domain Eukaryota; kingdom Metazoa; phylum Chordata; class Actinopteri; order Cypriniformes; family Cyprinidae; genus Carassius; species Carassius carassius. The sequence goes on from NC_081766.1 coordinate 6,765,128, forward strand.
AGTTGTTTGCCTGATTTTGGCAGCAACCTAGCTTGCCAATACATCCCAAAAATAAATAAATAAATAAATAAAATGTACCCACCCAGCAAAAACATTATTCATTAAAATATATATTTTTCCAGAATGTGATCTGCTAATGTGAATGTGCACACATATGACAACGGTTTCACAAAGAAAAAATAAACTGTTAAAAGTTATAGAGTAATAGTTAAGATTCATGGATTCTGTACAAAGATGGTCTTTGGAACATTCTCAAATCATGCTGGAGAACACAATCATCAGGTTTTTATGCAAACTTATGGAGTACATAGAAGTAATATAATTTATGGTGAAATATTTTTGTGAATTAGGCAAATATAATCATTATATTCTTTATACGTAAAAAAGCTGTAGCTGCCATTTACATCTTAAAAACTGAATGAAGTTCCTCTCAGAATTGCTGTGGTCTACTGGGTCCAGACATTAGTTCATCCACTAGATGAGGTTCCTCATTCTTCAGCAGTTTATAGAATTCTGCTTTTACAGTATCTCCTCCGGAGTGAAGAGCATCTAACAAGAGTCTTGTTTTCTCCTGTCGTGGTTCTAGAGCATGAACTTTACTGTAGATTTCATCTGGAATCATGTCTTTGGTCTTCAGACCATCAGCAATACTCATCACTGATGAAACTCTCCGGATGAGTACATCTCTGTGTTTTTTCACAAATTCACATTCTGATTGAAAAAAATAATAATCGAATTACTTATCAGACAGTGTTGTTTGTGATAGAAGGAATAAGCTAATAGTAATGTCTTTAGGTTTATACCTGTGAGCCTTTTGTAAGCACGAGGTTCTACATCTTCGCTTGATGTTATTCCTAAAGAAAAAAAAAACATTTGATCTCTTAAGAAAATGTCATAAATACCTTGACAACTTTAATATTTGATGGTACCGTTTCATGAAATGAATTCACATTGGTAAAGATTACAGATCATAAAACTGAATTTAGTACAATGGGTTAGATAACATGGTAAACATTATTTAAATAACTTTTATAAAACAGCATAAATAGTTAATAAGGTTTACATGTAAGAATCAACAATCAGGCATAGCTATAATTAATATAAAAAATAAACTGTTTCAATTTGAAACAAAAAAAATCTATCACAAAATCTATTATGGGTGAAGTAATAAAATGTGAAAACGAATGTAAAATGTCAATTCACGTCATTACATTTAGACTGGCGCACGTCGCATTAAGTCTCTTTTATGGCTCACAAATTCTCTCACCCTAAAAAACTAAGTTTTAATATGATGCAAGAACTTTGCAGCTGATTGTAACCGAATTGTATTTATTTATTTTTATTATTATTTATTTATTTATGCACAAAAGTGCACTCAGACCGATATGATTGTCTTTGTTGCTGGAATATGATGTGTCTTTTCCAAAAATGCAAAAACATTTGTATATCTATTTTATAAAACACCATTAATAATCAATATTACAATATTAAAAGCCATAATCAATATAAATATTTTTTTTGATATATATATATATAATATTGAAGCCCTAACCTGTAATGAGTTCCTGTTTTTTTGTAAATGGATATAACAGTTTATAATATTTTGACTGATTGAAGTAACTAGTTACATTTAAATATTTGACATAAAATACAACATAGATACAATTAACAGAGTAATAAAAAATAGCCCTTTCAAAAATGAATTTCCTTAGATGTACAATAGTATGTACTATGCACAGTAGTCTGCCATTGTCAATGGATAAAATAACACAGAAATAACATTTTAAACAGCAGGTAAGGGCACACCTATGGTTATCATATATATAGGAGGTACAAAAATCAGCAATAGTTATAAGTGATGATAGATCTTGTATTGGTCAGTAAATGTATTGTAAATGTAAGTAATATATGTTCTTACTAGTTGTGTTTTTGTGGACCCCAGGAAGGTTAGCAGTGCTCTTCGGCACAGCTAATAGGGTCAAAACAAATAATACAATAATACAAATACAAAAATAAACAAATTAATTATATTGATGATCACCTGGTTAAGTCACCAACTAGATATTAAACATTGCTCATTAGACTGTTAGATTTGATTTAAAGGGATAATTAGTTTTTTTGGGTGAGCTAACTCTTTAATGTTATTTCATGACTCTGATTACGATTGCACCCAACTTCATAGCCATGATAAATTCTTGCATACTGAAATCGGTATTTCATGGCATTCATTACCTGTGAGAGGGATTCGACGTCGTTCCCAAACTTCTCTTTCTGTTTTATCCAAAAGACTCAGTACGATTTCCTCTTTGTTAACATCCACAAAAACTTCAAATGTAGGATGATAGTTTGGACCATAATTACACTCAAACGTCTCTGACTGAAAAAAAAAAAAAAACAATTTGAAGTTAAGAGACAAAATTACTCAATCCTTTAAACAAAAATTTATGATGGTGAAAATGTTGCAAAAGATTTCATAAGTGATGTATAAATCAACAATACAACCAAATCTACACTGAAATTGATAATCATACATGGTAATACATTGCAATTATCTTAATATAATCAGATATGATGTTACCGCCGGCTGCACTGTAGATTCTTCTGGTTCACAACACAGATGGTATTCTGATTCTGGAATAAGTGAACACTTTGAACTGGTTTTGATGTGTGTATTCTCTGTGTGCTGGTCCTTTACCTTGAGAGAGAAGAGGAGACTGTGAGAAGAAGAAGAAAAAAAAATATGTATATATATATATATATATATATATATACATTTTTTTTTTTTTTTTTTTTTTTTAGGTGTAATATAAATATATATATATATGTGTGTGTGTGTGTGTGTGTGTAATAGTATAATGATACCTTTGACAGTGGAACGTTCCAGGGGAGTAAATGGACATCCAGTATGTTTTCACTCTGTTTCACAGTTATAGGTCGTAGAAAGAGAAGTACTTGGGCAATGACAGGGGAAGGAGGAAAGATCATCCTTTTTAAGATGCCAAAATGGGAGAGATCTCTGATGTCAATTATCACATGAGTTTCAGTCACTTTTAGAGGATTCATTATTTCTACATTGCCGCTAGTGAAATGTGCAACAGCCAAACTGTCTTTGTTTTCCTCTGTAAAGCACATATAACTTTACATTTGTATTGTTGTCATTTTAAAATTTATTCAACAGATTTTCACAATAAAACTGAAATGTATGCCTACACCCTTAAATATCTGGCTACAGATTCAAATAGTTACAAACTTAACACTTTACCATCCATTTATCCGATGGTAATTGTTTCTTATATGGACTTTATCATCCATTTATCGGACATTAATTGTTTCTTATATGGACTTCTGTAAAAAAAAATAAATGTACATATCACCTCTGTGATAAAACTCATGGATTCAGATGGCAATTTATTCACAGTAGAGGAGCAAGTTCTATGATCTTATGAACCTGGGAACACGCTGGTCACGTGGCCAGTCACATGATTGTCTGCTGTAAATAAAATTAAAAAGGGTTTAAAGGGGCCATATGAAGTTGCTAAAAAGAACACTAGTTGATGTATTTGGTGTAATGAAATGTGTTTATGCAGTTTCAGGTAAAAAAAAACACTATTTTCCACATACTGTACATTATTGTTTCCCCTCTATGCACTGCCTTTCATGGATTTTTACAAGGCTCATCAGTCTGAAAAGCGATGTCTGCTCTGATTGGCCAGCTATCCAGTGTGTTGTGATTGGCCGAATACCTCAAGCATGTGGCAGAAATGTTACGACCCTTAACATTATTGCGGTCTGTTCAGAGCGAAGAGACATAAACATAAAACCCATTATAAACAAGAAAACAAGATGGCGCCATTGTGCGTGACTTGCCGTCTTTCACTGTCATTGCTGTGTGTTTTTGCTGTTTGTTTTATTTTTTGCCTGGGATGTCGACTCTCTATTGGTGTACGATCGCCAAACACTGCTGGATCTGCGAATTCTGCTGAAAATATAGTAAAATTGGATGATGGTGGACGTGAAACTTTGCCCCCCCCTCCTGGCGAGGCTCCCGGCTCACCTTTGGTATGCCCCGGCTCCACCTTCTCGAAGTAAGCGGCCGGCTGGTGAGGTTGAAGGCCCGTCTTGCATGTTGTTCTACGCCTTTTTGGACTGAGTTTGGAGCCGTGCCTAGCTTCGTTATACCTCGACGCTCGCTGGCCCTGTCGACGCCTGGCTGGTACCTGTCGTCGGCCTGGAAGAGGTGTTCCAGCCCCGCGGCCCCTGCTCTCCTCGTCTCCGCTGGCGCGGAGTGAATCACAGCAACTTGCGCTCTCTGTGTCGGGTTTCACGAACATCCAGTGCCGCGGACCCGCCGGTTCCTGCCAGGTTTGGGCTGGTAAATGCTAGATCTCTTGCAAATAAGACTTTTGTATTAAAGGATTTTTTCACGTCCCGAGGATTGGATTTCCTCTGTGTAACTGAGACATCGCTGAGCGATGGTGAGTCTAGCGCTTTCACTGAATTTGTACACCAAGATTGCTGCTACTTTAACTCCCCGCGAACATCTGGCCGAGGAGGAGGAATAGCGACTGTATATAAGAGGCATTATAAATGTAAACAGATTTTGTTTACATTTTCAGCAGCTTTGAACTGAGTTTATTTGAGATGGGTCCCCCCCACACAGTGTTGTGTGCTGTGGTCTATCAGCCCCCCAAGTACAATAAGGACTTTTTAAATGATTTTTCTGATTTTCTGGCAGAAATCATGCCTAAATATGATCGTGTTCTTATTGTTGGGGATTTTAATGTTCATGTGTGTTGTCCTGATAAGCCAATGGCAAAGGGTTTTTTAAACCTCATTGATTGATTCTTTTAATCTTGTGCAGTCTGTGTCTGGACCCACACAAGAACATGGACACACACTTGATCTAGTTTTATCATATGGTTTGCCTGTTCTTAATCTAGAGATATGTGACGCAGTGTTTTCTGACCATATGCCTGTATTATTTGAGACTGCTCTTGCCTGTCATACAGTTAAACCTCGCGCTGCTGCACGGCGCTGTCGCATCATTAACCCTTCCACTGCTGTTCAGTTCTCGGTTGCATTCAGTCAGAACTCCATCACTCCCGAGTCTGTATTGCATACAGATGAGCTTTGCTCATGGTTTCACTCCACCTGCCAAAGTGTTTTAGACACTGTGGCTCCATTAAAATCCAGGCAGCCTAAAACTAAATCTGAGCCCTGGTTAAATGACATGACTCATGCTGCCAGACGTGAGTGCCGTAGAGCTGAGTGCAAGTGGAAGAAGGACAAACTGCAGGTGTCTCTTCAAATGTTAAGGGATTGCTGGCATCATTACCAGGAAACTGTGAAAGATGCCAAAAGAAAACATTTCTCAGTTATTATTCTGGCAAATTGTCACAAGCTTCGTGTTTTGTTTAACACCATTGACTCACTTTTAAATGCTCCGCAGAATGCTTGTATGGAGGCATCCCCTGTTATGTGTGAAAACTTCCTTTGCTTTTTTATTGATAAGGTCACTTCTATTAAGTCTCAAATTGTACCTTCAGCTTCAGACCCTTCAATCTCTGGCCCCTGCTTGGCTGTCTTTGATCATTTTGAGCTGGTGACTTTTTCCTCTTTAGAGGAGGTTGTTGGTCATTTGAAGCCCTCGGGTTCTCCAAATGATGCTGTCCCCCCTCAACTATTTAAGGAGGTTTTCCCCACTGTAGGACCATCTGTTGTAGAAGTTATAAATAGTAGTCTGACCTCGGGTGTGGTTCCTGAAATTTTTAAACATGCAGTAGTTCAACCTCTGATTAAAAAACCTGCTCTAGATCCGTCAGTTCTTGCTAATTTCAGGCCTATTTCCAAATTGCCTTTCCTTTCAAAAATCTTGGAGAAGATTGTTTACAGTCAATTATTGGCCTTTTTGGAAGAATATAATATACTAGAGGTTTTCCAGTTCGGTTTTAAGACCTTGCACAGCACCGAAACTGCTCTTTTAAGAGTTTTTAATGATAACTTTTTAGCTACTGACTCTGGTGACTGTGTTATCCTTGTGCTTTTAGATCTAACTGCTGCATTTGACACAGTGGATCATGAAATATTGATTTCACGTTTGAGGCAGTGGGTGGGCATCAGTGGCATAGCACTGGAGTGGTTTAGGTTATACTTAGCGGATCGAACTTTTTGTGTTAGCTTAGGTGACTATGTATCCTCCTCTGCTCCTCTCTTGTGTGGGGTCCCACAGGGCTCAGTCCTCAGCCTTCTACTTTTCTCTCTGTATTTGCTTCCACTTGGTTCCATACTTAGAGAGTATGGCATTTCATTACACTGTTATGCAGAAGACAGTCAGATTTATGTACCTCTTAAAAAGAAAAATTATAACTCTGTTGGACAACTACTCAATTGTCTCGACGACATAAAGGCCAGGATGGCTCTGAACTTTTTAAATTTTAATGATAAAAAAACAGAAGTGATGGTTTTTGGAGGCACCACTGGAACCCCGCCTGTAGATCTGGGCTCCTTAGCACCCTATATTAAACCTAGTATCATAAACCAAGGAGTTATAGTGGACCCTGAGCTTAAATTTGACAGTCAGATCAAAGCTGTTGTCAAATCAAGCTTCTTTCATTTAAGGCAGCTGGCCAAAATAAAGCCAATTCTGTCAAGACAACATTTTGAAACTGTAATCCACGCCTTTGTAATTACACGGCTGGACTACTGTAATTCACTATATGTGGGGGTTAGTGGGTCCTCCATCACCCGTCTCCGGATGATACAAAATGCAGCAGCACGTCTTTTAATGGGCACACGTAAACATGAGCACATTTCCCCTATTTTAGCTTCATTACACTGGCTGCCTATTCAATTTAGGATCCATTTTAAAATTCTGTTATTTGCTTTTAAATCACTAAATGGTCTTGCTCCGCCATACCTCTCTGAGCTTCTACACTCTTATAAACCCGTCCGCTCTCTCAGATCAGATGATCAGCTGCTCCTGACTGTGCCTAAAACTAAGCGTAAGCTCAGAGGGGACCGTGCTTTTGCTGTGTCTACCCCTAAACTATGGAATGATCTGCCTTTGCATGTTAAACAGGCCTCTTCTTTATCTGTTTTTAAAACCCTTCTTAAAACCCATCTTTTCTCTTTGGCTTTTGACACCTAGTAAGATGTCGACTTTATTTACTTGATTCAATTTGTTACTTTGAATGCTTTTATTGTGTGGTTATAAATGGTACATATGTTTATTTTATCCATTTTATTTTATTTTTTATTTTTTTTTCTGTACAGCACTTTGGTCAACTTTGGTTGTTGTAAAGTGCTTAACAAATAAAGTTGGTATGGTATGGTATGGTATGGTATAAACGTGATATAAACATGATTTCTAGGTGGTCCTCTTTTGGAAGGCCAAACAAAGTAGTTTCGCTTTTAAAGTGAAACACACAGTGTCTATACGAAATGGTGACGGCAACAACAATACTACAATGAGAATAAAAGGTACACCTTCTTTCTTTGCGTGAACATCTGGGCAGGGTTATGCAAATCTTCCCACATAGTGACGTAGAGGGGCATATTAGAACGAGCTGTTTTAGGGGGGTTTGGAGGAGTCTTAACTTTTATAAAGAATATCTCTTTGGATTTGAGATTTTGAAACTTTACAGATCTTCCTCATGCACCTAGATCTTAAGGGGAAATTTAAATTCCATCATATGACCCCTTTAAACACTGAGGGCCCTATTTTAATGATCTAAATGCAAAGTGTAAAGGGCACGGCGCAAGTGCACTCAGGGCGTGTCCAAATCCACTCAGGGCGTGTCCAAATCCACTTTTGCTATTTTAACGACAGAAAAACGGTCCGTTTTGGGAATGGGTTGTCCCTATTCTCTTAATTAGTAATGGCCATAAAGTTCAATAAACCAACTAGAGTGTCATCTCCCATTCCCTTTAAGAGCGAGATGCACTCGCGCCAGGGCGGATTGCTATTTACATGGCTGAATTTGTTGGCGGAAAAGCTGAACGCTCCTCAAGCAAAGAAACTGATCTGCTCGTGCGCGAAGTTAAACGCACGAGCAGATCATCTACGGGACAAGCAGGCATCCACCAAAGCTCCACACGATGAGTCAGTTGATATATTTGTGTGTGTATTGGCACGATTGTTAATTAATTAATTAGCCAATGGCATTCATCATTATAAGTAGTAATAGGCTGAATTGCAAATAGGTAACCTAATTCTAATACACGCAATGACTATCCATCATTACATTTTTATATTTATGTAGCCTACACAATAATATTTTCAGCCCCTTAAAATAGCAATACACCTGAACACACCTCTTTTTTTAGACCCGCACGCCCATGGACGCACAAATGGGCGCAAATGCATTTGCTAATTAAATGATGTGGCGCTGGATGGGAAAATGCGCTGGACTGAAACTAGCAAACACACTTGCGCTTCATTATTTCCTATTATTTCCCTATTATTTCCCATTGCGTCGGGTGTATGATAGGGCCCTGAATTTGGAATCGAACTCTTCTTGAAAACTCAGAGATGTGGATTCAGATAGCAATTAAATTACAGTACCACACAACCTTGGTGTTTGTCAAAATATGGCCAGGTTTTTTTACGGGGTGGGGTGGTGTGAAAAAAACACAGACATCCTGAATTCAGACAGCATTAAAATCACCAGCTACACCCTGTAAATGGTGAAAATAACTTACGTCCCCCTGAGAAACAATTACCATCCGAATAGGATGTAAAAAAATAAACCTACCACAGAATATTTCACAGTGAGGAAGATGCAGTCCTGAAACTGAACCATTAAAACAGTCAATGTTGTACAAGGGTCCTGCAGGCTTCATCTGACCCAAACCATCTAACAGACCAGGATTCCATGAGACCACTCTATACAGCACCTCTCCTTCACTCGCCATCACAAACACAAGGCTGGTCAGACTGCACTTAAACTGACCAGCATGTGGACACACAAACCTGGAGGACAGATCAAACATGTTAATGGTTATTAAATTATAACTGCCATTTATAATGTATACTATACAGTGTAATTCAAAATATTTGAGGGTGTAAGAATTTTAGTAAAATTAATGTAACCAAATCCAAAAAAACAGGGAAGAAGTTACAGTATAGCAAAATAAATTCAACAGTAGTGAAGCAAAAATAAAGGAAAAGGGAAACTGCAACAGTGAGTGGAAAAAAGAAAAGAAAGAAAAAGCAATTTGATACTGTACTCCTTAACACTATTTTCTTATAAAAACAATGTTTAATGCCTGTATGTTTTCTTGCGTTTGTCCTCATCATCTCTCTGAACATATTCAGGTTTGAACTCTTCTGCATGTTCTGAGGACTAATGTAGAAAAAAAAAAAAAAAAAGTTTATCCTTAAAAATATTCATTTGTTACACAATAATTTTATACAAACATTCTGAATAATCAGATTATTAATTCTGAAATCTAGTTGATTATACATCAACTAGATTCTAACCAGCGATTACAAATATTCTTGTCATATGCATTTGTACTTTGTATCACTTTATCTTTTTAAAATAACCATCTCCAGATTCACAACAATATATTACATAAATGTCACAGAAAAAATCTTAATCATTAGAATGAATTAAAATAATTTATTTAATTATTTACTTAATAATTCTAATCCTGACTATATTTTTATTATCGTGGACTGCTTCAGTATATCACTGAATATTTAATCCTGCCATCAAGTGCGTAATGTTGTTGATGTTTAGCGATTTATACAAGTATTATTTTTTCAAGCTTAATGTGCGGCTAGTTGCTACTCACTTGTTTTGATTGTGAATCTGAACTCTCAACTTTCAGGGTTCTGATGTGTTCACAGCACTTTAAACAATATTTCAACACCCAACCATCTGTACTTTTCAGAGGCATATTAAACCGATCTATCAAAACCAAATCCAAAACTTTCCCAACGAAGCTCTTCTCATGGAGCTCATAGAGACAATGGAGAATGAACAGCATGTGTTCATTACGATATATCTGTGAACACTGATTGATCCACTCCTTAAGCTGGGTTTCTATGTTGACAGAGACGGTCATGTTATGCTTTTCAAAGAATGAGGAGATCCATTCTTTCTTACAGAGACCACAGAGGAACAGAATCACAGGCTGCAGCAGATTTGCATGTCTTACTTCTACATCTGCCTTTGAAAAGTCTCTATCAGACCAACAGGACAAAGCCCATCCTCTCTCTACAGTGTGAAGCAGCTCTCTCACTTTCACTTTAGACTCTGCTTCATCCAGAAGGATATAGTAGAGAGCAGTGAAGAACTCCTGAAAGCTGAAATGCATGAAACCGAACATTGTCTCCTGGTGGATTTTTCTCCTCAAGAGGAACTTGAGCAGGAATGGTTTGTCAGCAGAGTCTGAAATTGTGTCATAAACAGTTTTTTCATCAAACAAGACTTGTTGTTCCAGCATCCCTCTCTCTGCCAGCTGACCCAGACCCCTCAACAGGCTTGGGACAGACTGACTCAAACCCTGGCAGTGACGCTCCAGTAGAGTGGACACAAAGTCAACGTAGATAGAGGTGGTGGTTTCCAGTCCACTCATCACATCTGCACCATCACTGAACCTCTCTCGCATAACCGTGCAGATGATCGAGCAGATGACAGGGATGGAGCAGGCAGTGAAGAGAGTTTCATTTACTCTCACACATTCATAGGCTTTCCTGAAGAGCTCCTCATTCTGGAAGAACTTCTGGAAGTACTCCTTCACCCCCTCCTCAGAGAAACCCATAATCTCTGTGAAACGCTGATGTCCTTTGAGCAACATTCCCCATGGGACCTCAGATCTAGTAGTGATCAGCCGGACAGATCTGGGCAGGATTCGTTTACTAAGAATGGAATAAACTATGACCTCAGGAGGGGCTTTCTGTAATTTGGATGAAATGCAGAGTTCACAATGCATGAATCTAAGCTTATCAAATCCGTCAATGATGAAGAGCACTCTCTGTGATATGTTCTGTAACATCTTTGAGATCTGATCTGTCGATAAACCACAATTCCAGCTCAAGAGCTCAATCAAGTTCATCTCCGCAGAAATACACTTCAGCTCTTCACACCTCAGGTAGAAAACTAGATTAAAGTGTCTGAGGTAAGGATTTCCAGATGCCCAGTCCAATATAATCTTTTGAGAGATGAAAGATTTTCCACTACCAGAATTTCCTTGAAGAATGACAGATGCTGGATAATACATATGCATGTCTGATTTATTAAACAACTCCTCCACATTGATATTCTGAAAACTGCCTTTTTTATTTTTCTGAATAATCACAGGTTCAGTGTAGAGGGCAGCCAGTGAGACTCTTTCACTAGAGGAGAAACTGGTCTCATTCCTATGTTCATATTTCCGTTTGATTGACTCCTTATAGTGACATACTAGAGGAAAAGAGAAAACATTATTTATCCCCCACAATGCAAAATGTTAAATACTTGGCGAATAATCAAATAATAAAGTCATCCTGAGATGAAATTTTTGTTTAACAGTTGAACAGACAATCATTTTGAAACAAGAATGGATCTTTTACAAATGACTAAAGTTTAACTTATCGCATTGAATTACTAAATAACCTGATTTATAATTTCTGTTTTAATAACTCTAAATAAATATGACCTTCAGTGTACTAACTGCTTGGTCAAGCAGTTTTACTATTATTCTATTCTATTACTATTATTGAGTTCTTATAATCTAAAGTAATTTGAGTTTCTTAGTGCAGACACAAATACAGCAGCTAATTATAATGTTAATCAGCAATCAAAGAAGAGTTCTCATTTTTAAAAGAGACAATATGAACCTACTGTGGGTTATAGGGAGTAGTTCAGTAGGATCATGCTCTCCATATGGAGGGAAACTGTGCCACTTGATTAAGAGAGAATGATGAGTAAGCAGCTCATGAACATGAAGTACACAGACACACAAAACATTGGTTGAAAATAAAGGGCTTTCAAGTGCTTTTTGGTTCCCCAAGGTCTCATTATATCAAATACACATTGTACAATACAGTTTCTCATCACTTACAGGATAATTTGACTGAGATTTCATCACTGTGCCTGGCCCTGATTAAAAAAAGAACTGGTTAGAGCTCATGTCAACTGGAGTAAGAGCTGGAGTGCAACCTAATCTGATTTTGATTTAGCAGAAAAAACTTTTGTGCCCAATGCTTTCTACTCTAGTAAAGACACCGTAATCTGATTTCCTAGGACACTGGGTTTCTTAGTGCAGACACAGACACAGATTCAATGTTCATAAGCAATAAAAGTAGAGCTCTCATTTAAAAGAGAGAATATGAACCAACCATGGGTTGCAGCGAGCGGTTCAATCCAGTCATGCTCTCCATATGGTGGGCAACTGTGCCACTTGATAAAGAAAGAATGATGAGTGTTTAAGCAGTTCATGAACATGAAGTAAACAGACATAAACAGCACTCGTTGAAATTAATGGGCTTTCAAGACCTTTTTGGTTCCCCAAGGTCTCATTATATCAAATACACATTGTACAATACAGTTTCTCATCACTTACAGGATAATATGACTGAGGTTTCATCATTGTGTCTGGCCCTGATTGAAAAAAAATGGTTAGAGCTCATGTCAGTTGGATTTAGGGCAAAAACATTTTTTGATTTGAGGTTGATTTAGCATAAACAATTTGCCCTATGCTTGTTACTCTGATAGATATCTGATAATGTTTCAACACGGAAAAAAACTCAAGGGGAAGCTCAAAGAATAACAATGCAAGCATTCTGTTCAGAGTAAAAGCGCGGTCACACTTACCATTGCTAAGTGAAACTTCCAATAGGAATCCACACAACTGGGTGTTTCGCACAAGGGTGAAAAAGTTCTCCACACAGATTTCGCTCATGTTCAAGCTGGTCACACAAATTTACTGCACTGAACCAACAGAAAGCTACTTAATCTAAAAGTGACTTCTGTGTTGCTTCATGTGTCTCAACACTACTGACAACAACAATTGCAATGTACCTATTTTTGGACACAAAATAAAAAAAAAATTGTGCCTTTCTTGTGAGATGAACAATTGCCAAGTCAAAAAAGCAAGTAAAAGGTGGAGTGACCGATACTGACTATACAAAAGTGATGGGTTGTTCTTGAACGATTTGTTCATTTTGAAGGAATCTTTAATGTGACTTGGGACAAATGATTCATCTTGGGACAGTGATTTGATGAGTCACGCATGCGCAACTTCCTATGGGTTCTGTACTGAAATCAGTCTAGTAGTTCACCTGTTTTGAGTCTTCGGTTTTTTGAGTCGTTCGTGACACATGACAGGCCCATACTTAACCAATGTAGTTTGAGCCAGAAACAGAATTGGGCTGCATTTCCAAAAGCATCATAAGCCTAAGTTAATTGTAGATCCTCTGTGACACAACCTGTCAAAAGGCTTATATAAACGCCATAGCGTAAGTCTTAAAAGTTCTCAAAGGTGCAACAGCATGTTCATATATATGTTTTCGATGCAGATTGCAAATGGCTGTGCATTAATTTGTGTTTTTAACTTGATGTGAGTGAAATGAAACTGTCTGAACGCGAAGCTGTGATGTTTTCTGTGTTGTCTGTCTACCTTCTTTCCCCTCCTCCGATCCGCTGTGCACCAAGCCCACTTGAACTAACCAGTGCTGAAACGGGGTGTTTCATGACCCTTTAAAGGCACTTTGGTTTATCGCAATAATTGCGAGTTTGTAAATTCTGAGGACAGAAATAAAAAGTTTAGGATATACATTTGTGCATCTCAATAAATTAGAATGTAGTGGAAAAGTTCATTTATTTCAGTAGTTCAACTAAAAGTGTTTAACTCGTCTATTAAAAAAATTGCAATGCACACAGTGAAGAAGTTTAAGCATTTGGTTATTTAAACTGTGATCATTTTGGCTCACATTTAACAAAACCCCACAAATTCACAATGTGACGAGTGGTGCGGGGCCGAGAGCCATGGGAACCGAGAGAGGCTGGTGGAGTGATTGGGAAATGAGCGACACCTGCTCCACTCGTCACACACTATCTCAACAAATTAGAATATGGTGACATGCCAATCAGCTAATCAACTCAAAAGACCTGCAAAGGTTTCCTGAGCCTTCAAAATGTTCTCTCAGGTTCACTAGGCTACACAATCATGGGGAAGACTGCTGATCTGACAGTTGTCCAGAAGACAATCATTGACACCCTTCACAAGGAGGGTAAGCCACAAACATTCATTGCCAAATAAGCTGGCTGTTCACAGAGTGCTGTATCCAAGCATTGGTAACAGAAAGTTGAGTGGAAGGAAAAAGTGTGAAAGAAAAAGATGCACGACCAACCGAGAGAACCGCAGCATTATGAGAATTGTCAAGTAAAATTGTTTCAAGAATTTGAGTGAACTCCAAAAGGAATGGACTGAGGCTGGGGTCAAGGCATCAAGAGCCACCACACACAGACGTGTCAAGGAATTTGGCTACAGTTGTTGTATTCCTCTTGTTAAGCCACTCCTGAACCACACACAACATCAGAGGCATCTTACCTGAGCTAAGGAGAAGAAGAACTGGACTGTTGCCCAGTGGTCCAAAGTCCTCTTTTCAGATGAGAGCAAGTTTTGTTTTTCATTTGGAAACCAAGGTCCTAGAGTCTGGAGGAAGGGTGGAGAAGCTCATAGCCCAAGTTGCTTGAAGTCCAGTGTTAAGTTTCCACAGTCTGTGATGATTTGGGGTGCAATGTCATCTGCTGGTGTTGGGCCATTGTGTTTTTTAAAAACCAAAGTCACTGCACTCTTTAACCAAGAAATTTTGGAGCACTTCATGCTTCCTTCTGCTGACCAGCTTTTTGAAGATGCTGATTTCATTTTCCAGAAGGATTTGGCACCTGCCCACACTGCCAAAAGCACCAAAATTTGGTTAAATGACCATGGTGTTGGTGTGCTTGACTGGCCAGCAAACTCACCAGACCTAAACGCCAGAGAGAATCTATGTGCTATTGTCAAAAGGAAAATGAGAAACAAGAGACCAAACAATGCAGATGCGCTGAAGGCCAATGTCAAATAAACGGGCTTCCATACCACCTCAGCAGTGCCACAAACTGATCAACTCCATGCCACGCCGAATTGAGGCAGTAATTAAAGCAAATGGAGCACCTACCAAGTATTGAGTGCATGTACAGTAAATTAACATACTTTCCAGAAGGCCAACAATTCACTTTTTTTTAAATTGGTCTTATGAAGTATTCTAATTTGTAGAGATCGTGAATTGGTGTTTTTTTTGTTAAATGTGAGTTAAAATCATCACAATTAAAAGAACCAAAGACTTAAACTACTTCAGTCTGTGTGCACTGAATTTATTTAATACACAAGTTTCACAATTTGAGTTGAATTACTGAAATAAATTAACTTTTCTTAATTAACATTCTACTTCATTGAGATGCACCTGTAAACTCATGATTCTGAGCCGAGGGGAAAAGAGAGAATGACAATTTGATTTATGCCGAATTGTGAGATATAATCTTGGAATTCCGATTTAAAAAAAAAAAGTCTAATTTTTTTAATATAAACTCAAAATGATTATTATTATTATTTTTAATTATTTTATTTCATGGCTTCCATAGACTGCTATTTTAAAGCTGTCACTATGACGTGGTGTAAATTGCTGTTAGTTTCACACTGGTTCCCTCAACAAGAACCCAATTTTATTTTCCATGGCTTTTGGATTATCGCAAAAACAAGCTTTGTATTTAACCATAGTTCATGATACTTACACATTTTGTCCATCAAGAAAATCTTCACAAAATAATATCACTTTTGTGGATTTTGAAGCCTGAATACAAGCGCATGAACTTAAAAACTAACCTTGGCTATAACTACACCTCACTTCAATGTCACCACCACCATGCTTCTGACAATTTTTTGGATCATACATATATTTGATTATAAAATATACATATCTACAAATGATTTGTTGCCTTTTAATGCACCTTATTTCGAAAATGTAAAGAAAAGGGGTGTGGATCCTGCACCTAATTATTGCAATCTTAGATATGTTTGCTCCTATTAACATTATTTTAGTTATGTTATATATACTATTATAGTTTTTATTGATGTTTTGAATAAACTTATTTTTTCAGGTTTAATTATAATTTAAGTTAACTCTATGGCAAATTAATTATTTTAAACTTCAATTATAAATCATATATTATATACATATTATAACAGTGCCCTGCTGACTACCTTAGATGTTTGCCTGATTTGTTCGACAGCGTAGCATGCTAAAATGTCCCATATTTGAAAACTTTAATTTAATTACAACAAGTAGAGTTTGTTTCAAGCAAGGGGGAAAAAAGAAGAAGAAACATGTAGGCTACCCATCAAAAAGAAATTTGCAAATTTCTTTGCATTGACGAGTGCTATGCAAAGTTTACTATTCAAATTTACTACAGTGAGAGAGAATGCTAATATCAGTGTGTACAATTGACAAAGTCCCATTCAAGGAAAGTCTGTTCTCTTGACGACCATATTTGTATTGCCTCCGGCATGTTGTTTTGGGCATGCAAGATGAGCCCTATCTATTTGAATGTGGAAATACTGAAATCTCAAAAACTGCCTTATACACCGCCAATTAATTAAATATCCCAAACCAGCAACAAAATATTACATGAATTGTCCCACAAATATGGTTTCTTACACTCAAATATCATTCAAATATAATATTCTAGGCTAGAGTGACCAAGCCAATATGTGCTGTGTCTTAAGCCTGGAATACACTACATGACTTTTAAAATATGAAAAGATTTTTAAAACACTAGGCACATCCATTTGGAAAACCTCGCCCATTATTGTTTTATTTTTGTCATGCGTCTCCGAGCAACCCTTGAACGTCTGGTAGTGAGTGATTCTCATGTGATGATGGCCAGTTTTCCTTTGTCACTAATCAAAAAGTCAGTAATTGTATGATGTATATTGTTTTAAAAATCTGTTCAGATTTTAAAGAGGTCGTATGATGTGATTTAAAATTTTCCTTTGGAGTGTTACAAGCTGTTCGTGCATAGATAAGATCCCTAAAGTTGCAAAGTCTCAAAGAGATATTCTTTATAAAAGTTAAGACTCGTACAAAATATGACCTTCTGTTATGAAACAGGACATCGATTTCATACACTGTAGCGGACACCAGGACTTAAAGCATGTTTCTTACACATTTTGGGAGACACAACAAATTAATAGAGAAATAATTATAAATCAATATTTCTATTAAATATTAGATATCATTATGAAAATCTTGCTTATTATTACTTCCATTATTGCACTTATTTGTTCATTCTATGTTGACCCAAATACATTTTAATATCCAAATTAGATACAGTTTATTGATACATTGTATATATGGAAAAACTTGTTTATGGCCATTTACACAAATTTTGCATTAAGGAAATAGTTTTTTTTTAAAGATCTTTCATAACATAGTTGAGAATCATCGTTATATAAAATTTGGTATTAAAAAAATTAAAATTGATTTGTGATTAAAAAATCCCATTGTTTTTGCCTAATTATGTCTATTCATGTCTTATAAAAAAAAAAAGGACACGACAGGACTTTTTAAAGTCCTGATGTCCTCTACAGATAATTAGGCCTCTACAGAATTTTTCAAAAAAATAAAAAATAAAAAAATGCTGATGCTCTAAACAGTGTAATGACATGAAAAAAATAAATAAATTAAACAACCAAGCCAGCTACTCAATACATGCAATGGAGCCTCTATGTAATGCCTAACATCATACAACCCACCCATGGACCAGCCACAGCAAACAAACAAACAACTAAATAAATATGGCCTACATTTATAGACTATTTAATAACCAAGACAATGTAAACAAATAGAACCTTGTGTCATGAAAAGATTCACATTTGGAGTGATGTGAGAAAGTGTTAAGCTGTTTATTTATAGGGCTAATAATGATAAAAAAATATATATGCAAAGAAAACCTATGCATGTCATAGAAACAGATAGTAAACTATAGTATGTATTTTCAAGAATGTCAAAAGAACATCAAATAGAACCTAAAATATCCGCTCTCATTACTTTTCTACTCACTGTCAGCATTCGAGACCTCCATCTGCGCTGTACTTAGAACACAGAATGTTAAAGAATTGTCTGGAAGTCCATATGAAAATCAGGTTATAAATGTGTTTTGTCAATAGTGTGGTCTGTTGGAAGGATGTAGGGAGTAACAAGGTAGGCTACAACCACAACGCGGAAGAGGTCTGTTGGGAGCATGCGGAGGGTGAAAGAACTCCAGACTAAAAGAAGCCGAACATCATTACCCCTCTTTTTAGGCAACAACCAGAGATGGGTGTCATCGTGGTTAATAAAATATGTTTAATGGGGCTGCATTTGTATTTACTGTGATTACAATTTAATAAAAACATTATAAATTGATAATTAGGCTATATAACGTTTCCTTTTCACGTTATTCAAAACAGCGAATAAATTATAAATAGAAAGTGACTTTATTTATATACATTACATATTTTCGTCAAAAAAAGAAGACACAATTTTATTGCAGACTGCTCTAAACGCCTCTACTGCATGATAGAGGTCTACACGGGACCAAAAATTCGAAAGTTGGATCCAGCTCGTGCGGAACCGACAAATGTCAGCAGCTACTATCCAGAACCGACGGAGAACATACGCTATTTGAAAGCTGGACCCGATCCCGTCCGGGAAGACACGAGTGCGGTTGTCAGAAATCAAGAGTTCTAATTCCCGAATCAGAGCTGCGCTGTTACATTGATACATTTTCTGCCAAGTGTCTTTTGCTTATTTTAAGTAATCTGGCAACCATGCTCACGCGCTCACTCCAGTCCACATGCACCGCAGATGAACTGAAAAACATACAAGCTGGAATTTAGCGGTCTAAATGAAAGCGTCCTTCAGCCTTTCAGATCGGTCTGTGTTCTGTCCTGAGATCTCGACTATGTTGTTTGCGATTTGGATCGCTGAATAAATGCACTTAGCTACTCAAACGCTTATGTTTTAATAGTAATTAGTGGAATTACTAGGAATTTCACTTATTTACACTGATATTTTTCGTTTGTTTTATCTGTTTTCATAATGTATACAGAAAGATTGCATAAGTCTTTGGTATTGATTTATATAATAAAAGGTATATAATAAATTAGATGAGGTAAAATATGTGTCCACATTTTATTGAGTTGTGCTTACTGGAGAATACCTGAAATGCAATACCTGAAATGCAAATGCAATAGTACAGTCCTGGCCAAAAGTTTTGAGAATTACATAAATATTGGAAATTGGAAAAGTTGCTGCTTAAGTTTTTATAATAGCAATTTGCATATACTCCAGAATCTTATGAAGAGTGATCAGATGAATTGCATAGTCCTTCTTTGCCATGAAAATGAACTTAATCCCAAAAAAAACCTTTCCACTGCATTTCATTGCTGTCATTAAGGACCTGCTGAGATCATTTCAGTAATCGTCTTGTTAACTCAGGTGAAAATGTTGATGAGCACAAGGCTGGAGATCATTATGTCAGGCTGATTGGGTTAGAATGGCAGACATGACATGTCAAAAGGAGGGTGATGCTTGAAATCATTGTTCTTCCATTGTTAACCATGGTGACCTGCAAAGAAACGCGTGCAGCCATCATTGCGTTGCATAAAAATGGCTTCACAGGCAAGGATATTGTGGCTACTAAGATTGCACCTAAATCAACAATTTATAGGATCATCAAGAACTTTAAGGAAAGAGGTTCAATTCTTGTAAAGAAGGCTTCAGGGCGTCCAAGAAAGTCCAGCAAGCGCCAGGATCGTCTCCTAAAGAGGATTCAGCTGCGGGATCGGAGTGCCACCAGTGCAGAGCTTGCTCAGGAATGGCAGCAGGCAGGTGTGAGCGCATCTGCACGCACAGTGAGGCGAAGACTTTTGGAAGATGGCCTGGTGTCAAGAAGGGCAGTAAAGAAGCCACTTCTCTCCAAAAAAAACATCAGGGACAGATTGATCTTCTGCAGAAAGTATAGTGAATGGACTGCTGAGTACTGGGGCAAAGTCATATTCTCCGATGAAGCCCCTTTCCGATTGTTTGGGGCATCTGGAAAAAGGCTTGTCCGGAGAAGAAAAGGTGAGCGCTACCATCAGTCCTGTGTCATGCCAACAGTAAAGCATCCTGACACCATTCATGTGTGGGGTTGCTTCTCATCCAAGGGAGTGGGCTCACTCACAATTCTGCCCAAAAACACAGCCATGAATAAAGAATGGTACCAAAACACCCTCCAACAGCAACTTCTTCCAACAATCCAACAACAGTTTTGGTGAAGAACAATGTATTTTCCAGCACGATGGAGCACCGTGCCATAAGGTAAAAGTGATAACTAAGTGGCTCGGGGACCAGAATGTTGAAATTTTGGGTCCATGGCCTGGAAACTCCCCAGATCTTAATCCCATTGAGATCTTGTGGTCAATCCTCAAGAGGCGGGTGGACAAACAAAAACCCACTAATTCTGACAAACTCCAAGAAGTGATTATGAAAGAATGGGTTGCTATCAGTCAGGATTTGGCCCAGAAGTTGATTGAGAGCATGCCCAGTCGAATTGCAGAGGTCCTGAAAAAGAAGGGCCAACACTGCAAAAACTGACTCTTTGCATAAATGTCATGTAATTGTCGATAAAAGCCTTTGAAACGTATGAAGTGCTTGGAATTATTTCAGTACATCACAGAAACAACTGAAACAAAGATCTAAAAGCAGTTTAGCAGCAAACTTTTTGAAAACTTATATTTATGTAATTCTCAAAACTTTTGGCCACGACTGTACATTTCTCAAGTGAAAACAATCATTACGATTATAATTTTTTTAGAAAAAAAAAAATTATGAAATGAATGACGAAAATTTAATTGACTAAAACCTGGCTAAAATGCTCATACAGTTCATTGAATAAACAAAAACGAAACAAGTTTGTCTAAATATGATAACAGAAATGTACATTTGAGTGAGGCTAAGAATAAATGAAAAATTGCTGACAAAATGAATACTGCTGTATGGTTAACTAATAATAATCTTATTGCTAAAATGTCATGTTTTCATTGACTAAAATACTGTATACGTTTTCTTCGACTAAAACCAGGCTAAAATGTTGAGACTTTTAGTCGACAAAAACTTGACTAAAACAAAATAGGATAAGGTTGACTAAATATGATAAAAAAATAACAAGGACATTTTAACAAGGGGACAAATAGCTGACAAAATGAACACTAGATGGAAGGACATCTAAGAGGGACCTCATTTGTGGCTGCAGCCTGTGAATAAAATATAAAATATTATTTATTTAATTAGTGATAATTTAATATATGCTTATATAACCCCCTCCTATGTATTGAAGCATATTTCTGACACTTATGCTTTTGGAACTTATTTTGACATACAAATAATTATGATGACAGATGGGGCAGCTGTGGCCTAATGGTTAGAGAGCTGGACTAGTTACCGGGTCATCGATTCGAGTCTCGTTGCTGGCAGGACTTGTAGGTGGGAGGGAGTGAATGAACAGCGCTCTCTTTCACCCTCAAAACATGGCTGAAGTGCCCTTGAGCAAGGCAACGAACCCCCAGTCGCTGGATATATAGCTGCCCACTGCTCCGGGGGGTGTCTCACAGCTGTGTGATGTGTGCACTTGGATGGGTTAAATGCAGAGCACCAGTTCCGAGTATGGATTACCATACTTGGCAAATGTCACGACTTTCACTTTCACTAGATTATTTCCTCCAGCAGAGGACAGCACAGTCCACTTTCTGAATAAACTAGGCTTTGAACGAGCCAGTATTTTTACTCTACAATTCATGAATAAAGTTTCGTTGTGGGTTTTGGTGTTAAAATACTATAAAAACCAACAGAGAAGATGAAAACATTTATTTGAAACCACACTGATAATCATATTTTTTTTATATCAATTAATACAATTTATGATATGTAGGCTAAATATCCCTAACTATTATCCTAATCTTTTAAAATGGCTTTATAATTTCAATGTTTTTTTTTTTGTTTTTTTTTTACATATTTAACTCTGATCCAACCAATAAAACATCGCATGCGTTGCTAATGTCATTACTTGCACTGGCGCTTATATTTAACCTGCATTTAAAGAGTTAAACAAACTACGTCATCAGACTTCCCAGCCTGTCGGGGGCGCTCCCGATGTTACAATAAACATATTCCCCGTAAATGTGTCTCTTAAACTTTTTGGCCAAAGTCGTTTTGTCTGCTTGCTCCTTAATGTAATAAACGCTTATCACACATGTAGAATGTTGCCCCAGTTTTGAAAGAAGTGGATAGCTTCTTACAGAGGGTGGGGCGTCAGAGGTGTTCTCACGGCATCAAAAAGGTTATGTCGTAAAGCAGAATGTCGTAAACCAGGTGCGGAGAGGGGCCTGTTATGGGGAGGGGGTAACCGGAGGGGGAGAGGGGGCTCGATCCGCGAGGCAGCGTTCAGACACAGTGCAGGAATCATGGCGGATGGCCCCAGGTGCCAGCGCAGAAAACAGACACAGCCACGACGCAACAACGGTGAGTCCCACCGGCTGAAATCAGATCGCACAAACAAGATTGAAGGGGAGAAAAGTTGTTTTAAATTGTCTCCGGTTGTTTTTTTTCTATCTTTGGACTAGTTTAATGACTACTTATGAAGTCACGACTATGGGTGCGGGCTGGGCTGTCCCAGTGTGCTGCACCGTTATACCTGAGTCTGCCCGGACCGTTATACGGAAGGACGCGCGTCTCGTGCACCCGCTGCGTGTGCGGTAAACTATTTCGATTCAGAGTTCGTCCTGGTCAAAAACTTGAGTGAATCAAACAGTGCCGCACTCATTCAAAACTACAGTACTGATACAATGCTAAAGCATAAACATTTATTGCATTTAAATGACGACTCGAGTGGGAATCTTGACAGTTGTTGGTGCCATAACGCCGATTGCTCTCAAATCTAATTAAACATTTAAAAGGACAGTTCATCACAAAAAATCTGTTATCATTTAACATGTTGTTTTTAAACATGTTTGTCTAGGAAATGTTCAGCAGAATGACAGTTTCAGTCACCATTCACTCTCATTGCAAAAAAATGGTTATATAAGTGAATGATGACAGTCCCTAATATAATTGGAGAATATGCATTTTTGGGTGAACTGTCTCTTTAAGAGCGTCCAGCCCTTACTCTTAAAAGCGAGCAATATTTAGCTGAATGTTATTTCTAGATTTTACAAGATAATCTTTTTATTTATTTAATACCAAAAAACACTTTGCCATATTATAAAAACTTTTTTTCTAATTAAATATATAGCTTTTGCCAATTCCTCATAAGTGCAAAAAATGTTGCATTCTGCATGTTGCATTGCCAACAAATGAATGTGCTATCTTACATAAGATTTATTAAAGCAATTTCAAAAGTTCATATTGCTGTCATCCACTTCTTATCTAAATCCACGCCCAACACTGAATAGATGCCGACTTCTAGGTTGAGGTCGCTTTCTCTTTAAAAAACCTTTCCGGTAATCCTGTAACGTTAATTTTGTCCGCCGTTCAGTTATGAGCACCGAGCTACCTTTTCCTGTGCGTGCGTGTGACAACGAGCGCGGATCCGCTTGCGACGTAATACGCTCAGGAGCCGTCAACGTGTTTACCTGAACGGTGAGGAGACAACGGAGCGAGCCAATGTCCTCTTTTACCGTTCATCGCACTCCTCGCGTGTCCGGAGCCGTGATTGCACAGGCGGTGGAGGGGAATCGGTGTGTAAAACGCGATCTGCCCGAGCGAAGCGCGAGAGAGGCGCCCAGCACAAATGGCAACTTGTGCAGGTAACGTTAGAGAGAGAAGATGGTGTTTGATTGCAGTCGTGCATGTCGTCCGCATCGCTCACACCGATGACCGATGACCTTTTACTTGGCTTTCATCCACTATTGAGTGATATTTCGCTGTACGCTCGTTGCTAGAAAACAGGTTGCTGTGTTATATTTTTACGTTTCGCGCAGGAGTCCGGTTTCAGCAACCCTGAAGTGGCTCGGAACGAAAGATTTAAGCGCATAAGGTGGTTGTTAGTGGTGCTTTCCGTCGTATTACTGGTCAGAAGTCAAACAGGTCGATTTTTCCGTAAGGTATTTGTGTAATGGCGATGTGGACCGTTATTTGCTGCAGTGAGGGCGGGGCTGCTGCTCGCGTGAGTCGGAGACGAGCCAGGTAGGATAGGTGACGAAACACCTACATAGGTGCTTTCACTGGTATTTTTTGAGTAATTACGGTATTTTAACATATATATAAACGCGAATTAAACTGTTTTATGAAGAATTCTGTTTTACAGCACACATACTTTGTACGGAAACAAAGGTAACAGTATTCAGGTCTAGAGAGGCGCTGATTCATTGTGTCCGCCGTTACTGAGCGAATTCCCATTGTTTTGTCTATGTTGAGGTCTGTTTTGGATGTTTCTTGTGATAGAATATGCTTATTAAATGTTATAAGAATACAACGCGAACGGGTTTTTTATTTATTTTTTAATTTTTTGGCGCAGGCGGATGTATTGTCTGAGCTACGGCTGGGTGTGACGTCGGCACTAGGAGGAGCACTGATGCTGCTGAGACTATTATTTTCATTCCTCGCGCCGCTGCTTCTCGCGCTTGACATGTTCACTAGACCTTGAGATCTTTAGGGCGTTACATCACGGAAATGAGGTCACGGGGTCTATTCGAGACTCGTTTTCATTGGTTCAGTTACTCACGTCTGTAAGAGACATTCCACAATAAGTACTGTAGCATCAGCTGTCATGTGTGTTTCTCTGTGTTTGATGTGTATCAGTCCTGCAGGTGTGAGTGAATGATGGTAGGAAGCACATGGGATTACAAGAATATATATTTTGCATTTTATACTTGCATGCACACCTCGAGTGAGATACAGAAAGACAAAACAATGAGAGACAGATAGTAGTTGCTTTGGGTTTTTGTTATGTTTTAAAACGGGTCACTTTGTTCCCCCCCTCCCCCACTCAATCTTCCTGACCCTCAGTCCTTTCCAGACCCTTTGACCTTTAAAGCCACACATGTTAACATATAGCATTTCTGTCTGGTCAGGATGGTTCTCTTGTTTTAAGAATTCACCGCCTGCTTTCAATTCTCTTATTTATTTCTGCTAGTGCGTGCATGTTTATGTAGTTCACAAGGAAACACATTTGTATAATGCCATGGATATGAGTCATATGACATAGGTATGAAGGTGGTTTATGAGGACACTACCAGTGTCCATGTAATTCAAAAGGCTTACAAAACTAACTAAAATTGTGTTTTTGTTTATTTTTTGAAAATCTAAAAATGCACAAAGTTTTCTGGGAGGTTTAGATGTAGGGTTGATGTAGGGGCAAGAGAAATACAGTTTGTACAGTATAAAAATCATTACACCTATGAAGAGTGAAACGCTTATTGTTTGCATTTCATACAGATCTCAATAAATATTTGATCATTAACAACACACAATTATCTGAAACAGTTTTATGGTAATTTATATGTCTTGTTAATATTATTATTATTATTATTATTATTATTATTATTATTATTATATTTCTGATAAAGAAGAATATCCAATATAAGAGGCGAGGTGAATTAATTTTTTCAAAACAATATAAAAAATAGCCTTAATGTCGATTTACATTATAAAAGTGAAGTACATTGTAATGCATGTGTTAATGTGTGTTGTTAAGGTATGGTGAGAATGCATGTATGCGTGGGACAAATACAAACACCTGTAGCACTGAGCTCTTCTCAGACTTCCCTGTTGATGGAAAAGGGATATGTGAGGGCATTAAAGATCTTTTCAGATTTCACTTGGTGTTTGTGGGGGGGCTTGTGACTGCTGAGCATCTCTTTTTGCATGCTAATCTCTCCTGGTGGTTTGCCGCCTCTTTGTACGGCAGGGGGAAAGTTTCTCAGGGTAAAGGGGAGGGTTTTTCTCTTTCTGTTTTTAGGGTGGGGGAGGGTTGGGAGGGACTTCTGTTTGTGTGAACGAACAAAGCAGAAACATGTTGGTGAAAAATATAAAAATATAATTTATTCCTGTGATGACAAAGCTTTAAAAAAAAAGTAAACAAATTCCCTCCCGATCTCAATTTGTACAGCTGAGTCTTTACTCATTTTCAAGAAACATCTAAAGACTCATCTTTTTCGACAGCACTTAATCAACTAATACTAGCACTTTTCCTTTTCTTGTCTTTCCATTTATTAAAAAAAAAAAAAACCTGGCTATGCGTTCTATACTAGACTGAGACTTGTCATGGCTCTTGTATACTGTTGCTGTTCTATTGTTGACCTGACTGCTTCTATTGTTCTCATTTGTAAGTCGCTTTGGATAAAAATGTAAATGATTAAATGTAAATGTCAAAGGTCCATGCTCTTCTGTGCAACACACTCAGTTGTTTATTTGTGTTTTCAGTTGCTGATCCTTCGGAATATCAGGTGTTCCTATTTTAATCTGTACTTGCTTGAACAAAGTCAGAGTTTCTATGTGTGTGTGTGTGCATATGGTGGCAGGTGCACTCTATAACAAGCCAAATCACCTCATCCCAGGAAATGTCACACGAAATGGAGGTTACCATGGTGACCTGAATGTGTTGATTATGAGGTCACACTTGAACAGCTCTACCTGCCAGCAGTGTAAACTCAACCATAAAGAGGGCATAAAGAAGTGTGTGTCATTTAGCGTGCACCAAAAAATAAAAACTTTCATCATTTACTCACCCTCATGTCGTTTCAAACTTTCTTTCTGTGGAACACAAAAGAAGATGTTCTGAAGAATGTTCATGCTGCTAGTTTCCATACAATCATACAATGAAAGTACAAAGTGTCCAGAGGCTGTCAGTTTCCAAAAGAGAAACAAAAAGCAGTATTTTAGTGCTTCTGATACAGTAGATTTGTGTGAAGAATAGAACAGAAATTACACACACACACACACACACACTCACATCAGAGATGAGTTTTCCAGTACCTCATAGGCTTTTGCACAATTGAAAGGCATTTTAAAACTAGTGCTCTCATATTTAGCTAAATTATCCATATGTCAAAATCTGTGTAACAGTACTATTAAAAACACTTTTAAATCGTCCCTTTGTTCTCTATTGTGTTTCTGATGATGTCATACAGCTGGTAAAAAGCTTTTCTGGGCTGCAGGAAACTGATCTAAAATTAGCTGCACTTCACTTCCTGTCTTCAGGGCACAGATTCTACCTTCTATTGTACATGTGCTCATATATTTCTGCATGTGAGCGTGTGTGTGTTTACATGTTTGAACCCTCTGTATCAGCTGTTACTGATTACAGACACGTCACCGCTTTAACGGAACAAACAAGTGTCCTGTTTGCAAACACATGCACATGTGTTTTAACAGAATTAAACATGGCCATTAGTGCAAAAAGAGTATGAATATCTCTGTGAACACCTGTGATCCTAAACTAAACCACTCCTTCTCTCGCTCTCTCTGTCATGAAGTGAGGAGTTTTAGCAGTGTGCCAGAGGCAACCTCAGATTCAGATGATGAAGACAAACTGCACATTGCAGAGGAGAACAGTATTGCTGACGATCCCGACCAAAAGTCCTCAGTATTCCAGCTCGAAGCAGCACAGCAGCTCTCTGAAACATGCACACAGAATGGTGAGTAAAATAAGAGATTATTAACTTGATGCTTTTTATTTATTTATGTTGGTTAGTTCAGAGCTTTGAAATAAACCATGTAAACATTTGTGTAATAGACAAAGTTGCAAGAATAAGAGTGACTAATGCTTGACGTATAACACATCTTACCATAGCATGGCTTTTGTGCTGCAGAATCTAGTCGCCGCACTTGTTATTGGATAGGTGAACTTTTCCCCTCATAAGGGTGCGGTATTGAGGAAGTGGTGTTTCTGAAAGTTTATTGTAAAAACAATTCTTTGGTTTCATGATCAGAACAAAATTATAATGTTAACTGGTTACCTGTATTAAACAATTGAAAGGTTTTTACATTTTCTTCTAATCTTCAAAAAAATGTTTTGGGTTTCTTATCCCCATAAACAATAATAAAACAACAGTTAGAGCAAAATTTAAAACAAAACTTAGTGTCATAAAGCTAAGTGATTTCATCAAAACACTTTAGTAATTAGTTATTTTTTTCTTTCAACAGATGGCAGCCTGGGGCCAGATACTTTAATAGAAGAAATAAGGGTCAAAGGTCAGTTTAGTGCAAAACACTCACAGAGCTCTTATGGATTTATTTATTTGTAGCTAATTTTCTTAACCTTTTAGCAGTTTAAAGGGGGGGGGGTCAACATTAGTTGTCGAGAATCAGAGATGGTCTGCAGATTTAAAGCATTCCAAGTTGACAGATTTCACAGAAAATTGCATAGTGTATGATGGGCATGAAGATTTTTCAGCTTCAGATTTGTTTTCATCCAATCAGAAGATATCAGAAGTGTTTATTTTGAGCTGATTTTAGAACACAAAGGTTTTTTTTTTTTTCAGTTTCCAATGAGGTGCATGCTCCTGCAGAAATGTAGCTGTAATATGTCTTGTATGGACAATGTTTTTGTGAACTTTATAAATCTATGAAATTGCATAAAATAACCATTATGTTGACCATGAAAGTTCAGGCAGTCTAGGAAGCATCAGTCCTGATAAGATCCAGCATCCTCTCCTCTCAAAGTGTCTGGAACAATGACTGAAATTCAATTAGATGCATTTTAAATGAATTTCTATCAGGGGTAAAAACATCTCTGATTACGACACACTTGCTAGATATCTAAACCCTTTGATTTCAGCAATCCACAGGATGGGCCAGATATTGAGCAGTGATCTGAATCAGCAGTAAGAACACCAAAGATTTTTGAATGATTTTTTTTTTTATCTCTACGGCAAAAAATCTGTATGAGCAGAAAATCATAATTTTCAGTTCTGGCATGCACAGGTTTGTGAAATGACTGTGCAGGTCATTTCAAGGAACAAAAACCTAAAACAGGAACTGTTTTTTTGTTGCATAATCAGATTACATTGCTGGTGCAAAACACTCATACAGATGTTATGGATTTTGGTTGAGATAGTCTGCAGATTTGAAGCATTCCAAGTTGACAGATTTCACAGAAAATAGTGTAATGTATGATGGGCATGGAGATTTTTCATCTTCAGACTTTGTTTTCATCCAGTCAGAAAATATCAGATGTGTTTGATGTTTTGAGCTGATTTTAGAACACATTTTGTTTTCAGCGCATGCTCCTGCTCGAGTTCCAGAACAACTTGAAAGTCTGGTAGTGTTTGATTCTCAGTCATTTGGTGTATGATGCCCAGTTTTTCTCTGTAATTATTTACAAAATCGACATCTGTATGATGCCTTGTGCTTTAAAATCTGTTCAGATTTTAGAAGTCATGAACTATATTCCGCCTGGGTATTCAGATACAGAACAGAAAACAACAGGGAGCTTTGGATGTGACACAAGTTTTCTGTTTCAAACTCAAGTTGCTGAGAACTGGGGAAGGTTTGGCTTCTTTGGGCACTTTGGCCTGCTTGTCATGGAAAGAGCTTGAAATTACTTTAGTAAAGAGACAAGTAGCTGGACTGACATGTCTGTGAGGGTGTGCTGGGTTAGCATGGCTGGATCAGGTGTGTGTGAGCTCATTCCTCTCTCTCAGGTCATTATTCATTCGTAATGCATCACCTGGTCCTTACGGGCCTCCGTAGCACATAGGCGTGGGCCATACTGCCCCACTTCCCAGTCAAATATAATTACAACTGTAATTTTATAAAACTCCTACATTACATCCAACCCAAAAAATCTGTGTCTGTCTGCATATTAAATTTCGATTAAACCCAAAGTGTGGTTACTAAACGCAGTTGCAGTTAGGTTGTTTTTGTATATCAGTACGTGTAGGTTTCAACCCAAAAGGCAAATATAAATGCAACCACAGGAAACAGCTGTAATTGGAAAATTTTTACCAGACACCAATGGTAAAATGCGAAGGTGTCATGATCATAAACCCTGAACAGCTGGAGCACCAAGATGAACATCAGCTTCTTCCCTGATCAGACAAATAACCTGATTAAAACCTGACTTGAATATTATATTATACGTATGTTTACTCCTCCTGTGGACAAACTTGGAAAAAAGAGTGAAAAGCAGATTGCTCAGAAGCAATTTAACAGATGTTCAGATACATGACTTTTCACTGTAGGCTATTCAAACATTGTATGAATCTATTCTAAGACAGTTGGAAGCTTTATTAAAGGCAAAACACCTTAATAAAGAAAGATTTCCCAGGTGTTCACATTATTTTCTCCAACAGTTGTATTTCATGCTGGAGCAGAAGCTGAGAAAATGGGATTTGTATGTGTTTTAGTTGATCTAATTTGCCTGTGTGTGTTTGAAAGAGGAGTGTGTCACTGATGAGGAAGAGGGTGCTGATGATGAAGTGGACGATGAGGAAAAGCAGTTGGAAACGGAGCACGTTTACTCAGACGTCCCAGAGGAGCCTCAGAGAACGCCAGAGCGAGGGGTCCACGATGAGAACGGTAGCCACCAAGTTTGTTTTTTTGTCTTTCTTTCAGTTGCTGTCAGCTTTTTTCTCTACAGATTATTTAACTGTTCATATGTCTGTCAGGTACTCCTGACGCATTCCCGCAGCTGCACACCTGTCCGCACTGTTCCCGCGGTTACAAGCGTCACACATCGCTGAAGGAGCACATTAAACTACGCCATGAGAAGAGTGAGGACAACTACTGCTGCTCCCTCTGTAGCTACACCTTCACCTACCGCACGCAGCTCGTCCGTCACATGACCGCACACAGACACATCCGGGAGCAGGTACAGCGCTGCTCTCATACCTTCACGATGTTCACACCTCTGTGGAGGAAATCACTGAAAGCTTTTGTTCACAGTCACATATTGACTCAAACACTTTCAAACAATTGCCTTTTCCTGTCTCTATCTCTTCTCAGCGGACTATTACTCAGTCAGGCGGAAACAGAAAGTTCAAGTGTACAGAATGCTCCAAGGCTTTCAAATACAAACATCACCTAAAGGAGCACCTACGCATACACAGTGGTCGGTCAAGTACAGAAATTATTTTGCCAATGGATGTAACTCTAGTTTATGTCTTTGTAAACTCAGGTTAAAGGGATAGTTCACCCAAAAATGAAAATTCTATCGTTATTTACTCAAACCTCAAGCTGTTGCAAACCTGTATGGTTTTCTTTCTTTTTTTTTTTTGAACACAAAAGATTTGAAGAATGCGGGTAACCAAATATTGAAAATATATATATATTTTTTCATATTATGGATGGCAGTGGGGACCAGCAACTGTTTGGTTAACTACATTCATCAAAATATCTTCTTTTGTGTTCAGCAGAAGAAAACCTCATACAGGTTTAGAACAACTTGAGGACGAGTAAATGATGGCAGATTTTTTGAACTATACCTTTAAGGCCACTTTTAACTTTAGGTTAGTGTTCATTATTAACACCATTTGTAACCTGAGGCTATGAAAGCCTGTTTCACATAAGGGTTAACCCTGCTTTTTGCCAATTTTATAAAGTAAACAATAACTATGCAACAGACCACCAATCATGAACTAAAAAATACTTACCTAATTAAATATTGATGAGCTTTGTGCAGTTGCAGACATGTTCATGCTATTTTTCTATTTTAAAAAAAGTAACTAAAAAAAATAAATTGTGAGAAAGTTCTGTAAGAATATTTTATTATAATTAGAATGATTTCTTATTCAAGTATGAACAGTATAAACATCTCCTTTTAATAAATACAAAATGATATTTGAACTTTCCTTATTTATTTGTAAGAACTGAGCACTTTATAATATATACATTACCGTTGGGGGCCTGTAAGATTTTTTTTTTTTTAATGTTTTTGAAAGAAGTCTAATGTTCATCAAAGCTACTTTGAACCATTTAGTGTTCAAGCAATTAATGCTGAATAAAAGTGTTCATTTCTCTCAAAAACTTATCTGACACCGATATCTGGAACTACATTTTCAAATTAATAAGCTTCTTTATCGCTGTGTTTATCCAGGTGAGAAGCCCTATGAGTGCTCTAATTGTCAGAAGCGTTTCTCACACTCGGGGTCCTACAGCTCTCACATCAGCAGTAAGAAGTGTGCGAGTGTGACCCCTGCGGTCAATGGCCTTCCTCGCACACCTGGAGTGAAAACGGCTCTTACTGTTTCTCGCCCCACACACATCCTTCTAAGGGAGAAGACGGACATTACCAACAAGCCTCTACAAGAGCAGCTCCCCCTGAAACAGATCAAACAGGAGCCTGTCGAGCAGCAACCTAAACCTGCGCCAGCAACACCCATGATAGCTGCCGCCACTACCAATGGAGTCGTGGCTCCACAAGGCGTTGTCCAGACACTGGTCCTGCCCACTGTTGGGCTTGTCCAGCCAATCAGCATCAACCTTAGCGACTTACAAAATGCGCTTAATGCAGCAATGGAAGGGAATGTTATTAGGCAGGTGTTGACTAGCACCAATGCAAACGGAACAAACGCTAAAATCGTAGGTCAAGTGCCGGCGCAGGCGCAAGCTGTCGTGTTGCAACCGCAGCAGGCGCAGCCGCAGGTGATCTCTGCCATCTCTCTGCCGGTTGTGGGACAAGACGGAAATGCCAAAATTATCATCAACTACAACCCCCAGCTGGATTCACAACTCAAGGCATTAAAAGTGAACACAACACAGCCCACAGCAACACAAACCAGTATGGCGCAGGCAAAATCTACAGTGTCCGACATCGTACAGCCAAACG
Organism: Carassius carassius; assembly: GCF_963082965.1. Lineage (NCBI taxonomy): Eukaryota > Metazoa > Chordata > Actinopteri > Cypriniformes > Cyprinidae > Carassius > Carassius carassius. The sequence continues at coordinate 6,797,947 of NC_081766.1, forward strand.
TGGTGCAGTTTCAGTCAGTGCAGTCCAACTCGACTGAAACCCAAACATCATGTACCCCGAAACCTACACAGGTAAACATCATTAAACCAGTCCAAGCTGGAAACCTCAGCAAACCGGCGTCTATCATCAAAATAACGCCTGCACAGGCTGCCAGGCTGGTTCAAATGCGGGCGGCACAACCAAAGCTCAGCCAGCAAACTTTACTGCTGGTGAGAAGGGCAGATGGGACACAGAGCCTCGTGGTTCGACAGATACCTGTCACCAATTCCAACACGCAGAGCACTGAGACTAAATCATCCCCGGAGAAGACTACAAACACTCCTCCAGCGGAAGAGGAGACGACTGAAAATACAGGTTCGCTGGAGGATAAATGTGAAAAACAAAACCTGACAGCACCACCAGAAATCAAAATTAAAACCGAACCGGCCTCTCCGTCTAAGATCGAGCCCGAAATGCAGAGTGAGGATGACAAAGAGATGCAGACAGATGAAAATAAAGAAGGAGGGAAACAAACAACAGTGACAACTGAGCCAGTCGTACACTCTGGAACGGTTCACTGTGGAGTCACCTGTGGAGATAACTTCCACAATTACGCAACGTGTCTGCTTTGTGACAGCTCCCTGGGCAAGCGTATGCCTTCGGACTGTGAAGACAGTGATGCCAAAGGGTCGCCCACAACTATATCTCTCTCCTCTCTACTGGATAAGGATAAGAGTGGAGCGGCAGAACGCCTCCTTCCTCTTCTGAAGGCCTACAGTCAGAACCCAGAGCCTAGCGAGGAGCAGCTGTCTCAGGTTGCTAAGACAGTCAGGTTACCTCTAGAGGCGGTCATCAAGTGGTACCAGAAGATGCGCTCCAAGAGGATACTGCTCCAGGCTGCAGGCAACCTGAAAGAAAACAACCAAGAGGTGAGTAAAACACATTTTATGTAATTGTAAAATAGGGCTGAAACAATTATGAAATTTGTCTGGTCTAACAATAAATACAAATCATACAGACACACATAACCATTTAAAACTTTTTTCTTAATATTTTAATTTAGCAAAGGCAGATTGTTGTTATAAATTATATATTTCAAATAAATGCTGTTTTTCAGGTTTTCACAAAAATATTAAGCAGCAATATTCTAAAACGTTTGGATGGCAAAATGCAATTGGAGTACAAATATTGTTTTTATAAAGTGCACCTTAAATCACAGATTATTAAATGAAATAATCACAATCGAGCAATTATTTAATAATCTTGTCAAGCCTAAGACATAAGTTTGTCATTAATGAAAATGATGGGAAAATGATGAGTATTTCCTAAATATATGAATAATGTCTGTCTTCTTCAACAAAGAAAACTACACCATCTGCTGTGCCTGAAGGAATGAGCCCTACTCAAGACACCTGCACTCCCACTCAATCCCTTGATGGCACCTCTGCGGACTCCCAAAATGGAAGCGCCGCTTCACCCGCCTCCCCTCCAGCCAGCGTCTCCACCGATGACCTCGTCATTGTAAAGACCGAAGACATGGAGGAGGAACTGCAGTGTGAACCGCTGGATCTCTCGCTTCCAAAGTCCAGCTCCACTCAAGCCAGCACCACAACTAAGCTGCCGGTCTCCACCCAAAAGGAACCACTTAACCTCACCTGCCTCAAGAAGCAACCGCTGCCAGGCAACACCATCTATGTGACGCAGGCCGGCACGGGTCCACTAAACATTGTGACAACTACATTGCCAACACTGGTTGCCATAGCAGAGCCAGGAGGTGTTTCGTGCATTGGCACAGCAATATCCGGTAACAAACGAACCATCCTCATCCCTCAGCTCACCTACACCTACACCACCAACCCCAGCGTCAAAACACCTGACAACTCCCTGACAGACACAAAGGGGACCGTGATCCTCAACAGCTGTACGGTAAGCACAACAAATACATGCAAACATTAAGGTCTGGACATACCTGACTCATTCGCTCCATCTTTCTCTTCATCAGAAGGTGGTGGACACCGCTTCGGACTGCGTGTCAGAAGACCAGAATGATGAAGACTCACCTCTAATGAAGAAGAAGAGGAAGACCGTCGGTGGCCAGTACGCCTGCGATCTGTGTGACAAAGTCTTCCAGAAGAGCAGCTCACTGCTGCGACACAAGTATGAACACACAGGTATGGAAAACCGTTCATGAATGACACGTGATTTATAGTAATTGGACACTTAAAAATGTGTTCATGTTTAGATAAGATTATAAACCAAAATAGACTGGTACTTTAATGAACCTTGACTGTTGCTGAATGCTGAAAGCAAAATAAAGTTTAAGACATACTTGGGCAGTGATTTAAATCATTAAGAGAGAGACCTTCAAATAAAAAATAAAAAAATTAAACATTATAAAAAAATAAAATAAGAAATAAAAATTCAATAAATAGAAAAGGAGAGGGACATGCCCTGAAATAACAAATTATAAAAGATATATGAGATGATTATAATAGTAAATGAAAACTAATAATAAAACCAAACTCACTAGCAATTAGCATTAGCATTCTTCATTAAGGAAAAAGATAAAATCTTGCCTCCCTCTGTTCAAACACAATAATTAACCAGCTACCTACAAAGCTCTCAATAATCTACATTTTTTTAAGGGAATCTCAATAAAACATTTTCAACATTTATGTAGCATCTTGGTTAGGAGAAGAGAGAGTCCGTGGAAGCTTTTAATCATGTTCTGGTTGTAAGCCTAGTATCAAGCAATACCTGTTTGCAATGAAGAAAGGCAGAAAGAAAAACCGAAACATATGGTGCAGCATTGCCACTTCCTCTTTACAAATAACATTTGTTTGCAGATGCAGCCAAGTTACATGTTTCTTTATTTAATACCAGGATTTTCAACCAAGAGTCTGTGAATATGTAAAACAGAATTTTCATAGACATTTTTGAAAGATTTTTGATTGAACAATATGATGATAGATCATGTTAACATGTACTTCCTTTGTCCTAACCTCGTCGTATTGCATCATCATTCCAGGTAAGCGGCCTCACGAGTGCGCCATCTGTAATAAAGCTTTCAAACACAAGCACCACCTGATCGAGCACACGCGACTACACTCCGGAGAGAAGCCCTACCAGTGTGACAAGTGCGGGAAACGCTTCTCTCACTCAGGCTCTTATTCTCAGCACATGAACCACCGGTACTCCTACTGCAAGAGAGACACTCATGAGCTGCCGGAGCAGGTCAGCACCTCCACTCCTCCCTCTCAGCTCGACTCGGACGAGAGAGAGAGCGACGGAGAGGAGGAAGAGGGTTTGACCGCTCTGGACATGAGCGATATCAGAGTGGTGCGAGTGGGAGAGGAATACGAGGATGAGGAGGAGAGCTGTGAAGAGGAAGAGCAGGACCAAGGACGTGAGGAGCAAGAAACAGAGGAAGGAGGAATGGTGATGGAGGTGGATCTCGGAGATACTGACACTTTGGAGGAAGAAAACGTTGAAACGGAAGATGCTATGGAGACGGAGGAGTCAAAGGAAGAGGAAGCAGTTCTCACAAATAAGGAAGACAACACAGAGATGGCAACTGAGGACTGAAGGGTGAACGCTCTTTTTCCTGTCACTCATGTGCGACTAATGAAAGAGGTGACGAGCTCTTCATCTTAATCTTACAGTCGTCAGTTGCTATGAAAACTGTGTCTCAGCTCTTTACTGTGTATAAAACCCAGGTGTGCCTGATTTACAAAACAATATTTCCTTGTTTTAAAAAAAAGAAAGAAAAAAAAAAGAGAGAGAGAAACCGAAACTCCAACTCAACTAGACTTCGCAGGACTTCAAAGTTTCAGTTGTTTGGCTTTGTTCCGTTACCGAGCCGCTGAATTATTGGTAGGTCGAATTATCAGTGTTCACGTGTTTTTGTTGCTCTGTACAGTCAGATTTCTATACCTTTATATTTGCCAATGAAGTTTACGAAAATCAGTATTTTAAAGTTTTGAGAAACAAAACTAAATTCTGCACTGCAGGTATAACTGGTTTACTTACGGGGGTGATTCTCATGAAAACTGTCAAGAAGGGTCATATTTCACTTGAGAAAAAAAAAAGAACATTTTTATTTTGCATGAAGACAATGAAGCCTATTTTTAAAACCATCACAGATATTTTTTAACGAAAAATTTTTATTGTCTGAAGCATTTAAGAACACCTGCAAATAAGCACTGATTTTAATTTATGCCATAAAATGTTTTATTGATGCTTATTTAAAATTTATATATATCTATATAGTGTCCAAATAGAATGGTTTTTATTCCTGTGTTACAGTATTAAATCAACTTAATTGTGAAAATGCTCAATCCTTAAAGTAGACTATTTTCTTAATGCAAAATAAAATATTTTTCAACTCCATTTTTTTTTTGGGTGAAATATGACCTGGACATTTCTTTGTGAGATTAACCACAGATACTTAATGCCTCAAGTTTAAGATACCATTCAGTATTTTTTCTTGTTAATCAGGCAAGATTTTGGTAGCATTGCCTCATTTCCCCATCTGATTGTTTATCTGCCTTATGAAGGAAATTAAATTGCACTTCACTATTAAGAGCTCATTTATAAAAAGAAGAAAAATGAGTTAATTATGGTAATATTCATAGGAATGCTTATCATTTAAACTGGTGACTTGTAATGAACTACTAAACTGAATGATAATTCAAATTAGTCTCAAATTCTATTATAATAAGCACTCCAAAATATTTGTCAGTAACTGTAATGTTTTGAAAACATACTTTTCACGATCATGACACCATACTAAAAAAAAATTAGGGAAAAAAGCGTCAAAAGGCAGTTTCACCTGTTCTTTCATTGATCTTTGCGTGGCTTTATGTTGTAATGTGTCAGTCTGTGTTCATAGGAGATGCTCTAAGGAACTGCACACCCACAGCCTTATGCAAGACCACTAAGCTGTAAGTGCCATTTACAAGTATTAACATAGTGCTCCACAGTCTAGATTTTAGTCAGCTGACCAAGAATTTAAAGATGCATAAAAATGTACATACTGGTCAAGGACACAGCGCAACAGATTTGACAAAAATATTTCAGTTTCTAACACTGCCCTCAGTTGAAATCAAATGGCACACTGTCAAGCTGTTATAGCTCATGCTGGTTTTGTCTCTCTAAGCCCACTGTGGTGAAGAATTGCCTATTTAACTTTACTAAAAGAAAAAGATAATACTATATAAGTAGCACCTGTAAACTAAACCAAATCAAGTTTAAAAGACTAAGCAACACTATGTAATTTTTTCTGTGTTCAAAATTTGCAAAATGTATATAATGAGCGAGTACATCGTAAATTCATCTACCGCCTTTTTGTCGTATCCCAAATCTACAGTACATTTATAATAAGTGATTATTTTTGGACTATTGTAGCCTGTTTGGGTCGTCACCTCTGTGGAGTAAAACACCTGCGTGAATCGCCATAGACATAAACTTGGAGAAGTAGCTCCGGTTAGAATGTTCTCCCACGGGATGCGTGCAGTTCTGTTTATTAACCGCTAGAGCGACAAAATTTACATAGTGTTGCTTTAAATCAGGTGAGGATTTTAATTCAGTCAATTTTATTCAGAAATCCAAGCTTTTTATGCTTCACTCTTCTTATATTATTCTGTTTGGAATCATATAATAATCAAAAACAAATAGCCAAACCAAGTGATGAATAAAAACCAATTAGAAGCAGGTTAAGGATTATTTGATGCATGATGATGAAAGAAAAGTACTTGAAATGTATGAACCACAGGATTGTATAGCTTGTATAGGAGAGCGCAAGACCTCCAACTCATATTCATCAGCAAGTGTTCTCTGTTATGAAGTTTTCCAACGTGCACAGCCCTATAGATGAAACTAAACCTAGCATCCCAAAGTCATGCAGACGGCAAATACGGACCGTATGTAATATGACTGTGAAGTGCACGATGAAAGCAGCACTTTGGAAGAGGCGCATAGGATTAAAAATGTTTTATTTGATTGTGTCTGAGCAGACATTACAGTATTATTAATTTCAGTGTATTTCGAAATGTTTATTCTTTTTGTGTTTATGCATGTGTATATTGTGTAATACCATCAGTATTATTGTCACTGACAAATGTTTCATTTGTAGAACCTTTTATATATGTCTTATTTTTGTATTGCTTTATTTATTGCGTGTGTGATACACACTGTAGTTTAACACAATGTATTTTAGAATTAATCTCAGTGCCACGAAGGAGGTTAAACCCTTATATATAAAGCTGAACTTCACAGTATTAGTTTTATAATTTCAAGTTATTTTTAACTCTACCACAGAAAGTCAGTTAGGCAGACATATGTACCCATCGCTTTGGTTTTTCTTAAATCTGAAGCTTTCCAACAGCTTCACAGTAATTCATAAACCTGTGATGAAGAGCATGGATTCATGTGGTTGTACTGGTGTTGAAATTGCATTTTGGAACCAAAATTAGTCAAGCCATTTTTTTGTTTTTGTTTTTATTTGTGCCAACTCTGAATTGTGTGTGTAAATGTCACATTTTCCACAAAGTTGATGAACGTATTTGTAGGATTTTTCTTCTTTTCTTTCCTTTTATGATGCCCCATAAAATAAAATGAAATGAAGCACCAGGTAATTTCAAAATTACTTATTTATTATCAAACAAATGTACTGAAAGAGTGCTAATATTTTATAATATTTATAAAAACAGTGGGTGTCCAGGAAGATGTTTAGCATTTCATTTAAAGGTGCCATGTGCAAAAATTGAGGTAAAAATATTCAAAAAATTACCTACACGCATCAAAAGTATGAGAAGAAATAAGGGCGATGATGTCATTAAAAAAATGTCAAGTTATAGTGCTGCAGAGATATCAACCTTAATTAGCAGTAGCATTACTAGCCCCGGCCCGACAGGTGTCGTAATACCAGTTTCGGCCATGGGAGGCGGTATGCGGGCAACATAACCACCAGCCAACCTGCAATACACAAATAACTCGCACGGCTTGTGGGCGTACTTATACCTGATTCCCTTCAGTTCAGGGAAGAGAGCACAAGGATGACTTAAGCCCTTGGCAAGAGACCACCACCCTCTACAGGGAAACAACCGCGCTCGGAATCACAAATCAAATCCGATAAGAAAAGGAGCCGAACCAGAGTAAACATTGGCACTGCTTTCAATCGCTGGAGACAACTGATGGACCTGAAAGAAATGAGGTTCGACACCGAACTTGCAACATTTCCTTTGGATTGTTAAGTTAGATGCTGTTAGTATTTCGCTAGAAGTTTGTTTTATATGTTTGTGTATTTTTTTTCGGGAAGTTATAACATAGAAATGTATCGAAGACTGTTCTATAAACGTGCTAATGTTAACGATGGCTAACCGTAGCTGCGTTTGATAATTAGCTAGCTATAACTTACCCATTTTTTTATATCATAAGTAACCTGCTCTAACTAGTTTGTTGGTCTCCGTGTCCTCTTTGCTTCGTGGTTTTTCTGTACCTGAGAAAATTGATGTGTGGCGTGAAAGCGTGTGAAAAGAGTCAATTGCGTGTGTCTCACGGTGAATGCTTGAGAGTTGCCAGCTCTGGTTACGTTGGTTGGCGCTAGCTGTCTGATGTTGACCAATGATGTTGACAGAATGCTGTCTGTCAAATTAATTTAATTCAAATAATGTGTATATACAACTCAATGTAATATGAACAAAACGAATATGAACATATTGACTGGGAAAGGTGAAGGGGAGTAGCTTGAAGATGTCATGTTTCAAAATCACTTGACATAACCAAACGTCCTCTTATGGCAGCGGTTCTCAATTCCAGTCCTCGCGCCCCACTGCTCTGCATATTTTGCACGTTTCTCTTTGTTAACACACCTGATTCAGATAATCAGCTCGTTAGAAATGAACTCCGTTCATGAACTGTTTTTCAAATGTTCATTGCTCCCTACTCCCTGAGCAGGGGAAATATGTTGAAGTTTACCTCACATCGAAACATTCAATCACTGATTTGTGCTGTGCAGCATCTTTAAACATGGACAACTGTGACATCATATACCTCTGTAAATCAATACAATTTAAATTCACGTCTTGCACACTTCAATGCACTTTGATTGGAACATATAGCTACGTTCACTTCGAACTGGAATCATGGCTGAATATCCTGTGATGTCCACTTCGCAGGGCACTTATGTTTTCGAATAGAACAAATGTCTGAAGCGCTAAGAGAAACTTTCAAAATGTGCAGAGCAGTGGGGCGAGAGGACTGCAATTGAGAACCGCTGTCTTATAGGCTTCAGCTATGCTCTAGGATTGTTGTGAAGGTAGGGGCGGAGCATAGAGACTATGCCGTTTCTCGTTTGTTACTCTAGAGTAGACCAATTCACTTTATTGAGGCATACTGCCCCCATCTGGTATGGAATGTGGAGTATGACTTGATTTTTTTGCCAGATATGACAGATGGCACCTAAAGCTTAAAAAACTAAAGCTTTTAATACTTAAACCTTAGCAGACAGAGTACATGTTCAGCACTGTTAAGTGACAGCATCCAGTTTGTGAGGTTTTGTATTTAAAAATTCAGGAAAACACTAGATTAGGACAAGATCTTCAAAGACTTGCAAATTTAATATATGTTTTTTTTCGTTTGAAAAAGAAAATGTATCCATTTGAATGGAGAGAAAATATTTAGCAATTTCCACTTAAGAGTGAAATAAGAGAGCATTAGAACTAGAAATCAGTGAACAAAATGCGCCAGACTAATTCCGTTTTTTTTTCTTCATGGGCTCAGTCTGCATCTTCATCTATAAAAATAAAAACCGTCACACTGTATCGACAGCTTTAAAGGAATGTTCCAGGTCCAATCATTTAGATGAGGGCCTGAAAAAACTAAGCAAACTGCATTTACAGTAAAAACTAGTAAGTCTGAACATTCTTTCATAAAAGGCATAAGAGTAGCTTTGTATAACAGTATTTAAATTATCTGTGAAAATTTTAAATGCAACAAATGAAAAAACTAAACCTGTGTTATAGTGAGGTTTGCTGCCCCTTGGTGGAGGGGAGTAGCAACACTCAATAAAGTGACCCATTTGCCTTGTCAGTTTTATTTTGATCAAGACAAAGCTCTGCAAAATACAGCAGAACATTTAACGTATTACATTCAACAGCCATTTACCAAATAACAATATCGGAATTCTTAATATATTTTAATAAACCTGTCTCTTTAATACAATTGTGGTGTCTTAACCTCCTCCATGTGCTTTTTACTCATCACACAAATACACACACACATGTCCATCAGACATCTTTAGAAAGAGCAATCAAGTTTTACCCGCTCAGAATTTCTTCTCTCTCTCTCTGATACAAGATCTTCACATGTTTTTTTTTTCCAAAGCAAACTGTACTCGTATATTAAACAGGCTGTCAGAGTTTTTAGTATAGAATTAAATCCATGTCTATCATATCAGTCAATCAGTTGAGGTGTTGTTCCAAACCATATTACAGTATTACCCCAGAAAGACGTGATGCAAAACATAGTACTTATAGTGAACGGAAATCTAAAATGAAGCATCAGATTTCTCCCATATGCATCACGGTTTTCAGCTGTACAGAAAATGTTCATATTTCAAGTTTGAGTTGCTCCAAATGAATCCAAAATTGACATTCCAATGGATTTAGGTATGTAAAAATAATAAGACACCCAGTCAAAAAAAATTATTATTAAGTCCAAAAAGATATGAGAGAGGATTTGACTGTTTATCTTGAAGCCAGAGTTTTTTTTTTTTTTTTTTGCTTTTTAATGCGGGTGTTCCTCTCATGTAAACATATCAAAACAGTGTTCAGACTGGCAGTCAATGGGCTGTTTCGGTCTTCAGTAGTAACTGTCCCGTCTGGGTTTGGTCAAAGTGTTCCTGTGTGTGTGACCTACCAGCCAAATATCGTCTCATATTCTATAAGAACGTGCTCAACGATCTGATTCTGGTAGACCATGTGCACAGCCATATTTGCCGTCTCTACCTCTGGACGTAGGAGCGTTGGTCCAAACACAATGGCTACACTGTGTGTGGTCATCCTATTCTCATCGACATGCTGGATCACTCTACAGAGAGATAGAGTGCTTTTAAACACACAAGGGCAGTTAACATGACATACACCTCTTTTAAAACTATTTCAGCATTTTTCTAAAACAACAACCTAATAATTTCCATTGTTTATGTGCCTTCTAGAGTAAAAAAAAACAACTTTTTAATTTTCAATGATCATTTGTTCTCTTGTTCTCCTTTTATACTCACTTCTTCAGGTGTTTGAAGAGCGCCTGTATGGTGTCGTGGTTTGGCCGTGGCAGTTGCTTCACCAGATCCTTAACCGTCTGAACCTTCTGCTTATAATCTGTCATTTCTACACAGAAACACACAAAACATGTTACATATGTGCAAAACATCTCCCTCTAAACACCAGGGTCAAATACTGATCTCCACTCACTGATAGCAGTGATGAAGTTGTTGAAGAAAGCGTAGGGGAACAGCGGTTCTGGGAGCTCACGGAAAAACATCTTCAGAGCTCCAGTGGTCACGTGAATGTCCTCCCATTTACTGTCCCCTAAATCCACTTTCTCATCTGTATTCATGTAGATCCAAATCATGCAGACACAAATCATGTTTTTTTGTTGTTGTTTTTTAATACACATCAATAATGATCTGTTACATATAAATCAGTATGAGTTTAAAAGGTGGCAGGGCATACCGTGATTAACAGCAAATCTCAGTTTTTGTATAATGGCCAAATTTCCACTGACTCTGTACAAACCATCCACTCCTAACCCTGAATAAGGACAGAAAGAGAAAGAAATGACACAAATTACAAAACATTGGAATGCATGTTAGAATGCATGTCACAGCAGAGTATCAACACAATATTGTGATATTAAGCAGTGTCATTTTACTATCATTGATACTCTGTTATAGACTTCAATATTTAAAAAAAAAAAAAAAAAAAAAAAAAAAATGTATATTTACTGTTTTCACTTTAATGTTAAAGTTTTAGTAATTTCGTTGTAATTTTTAGTAATTAATATATATATATATATATATATATATTTTTTTTTTTTTTTTTTTTTTTTTTTTTTATGTGTCTATAGTTTTTATTCATGTTTTAGTTTTAGTTATTTTATCACTTTTAAGTTAAACTAAACAAAACAGAAAAGTTGCCTTGGTAACAGCTGAAATAAAGCAGGTTTAATATTTGTTAGATATTTTATTTCATTTAATGATTTTTGTTAAGTAACAAAAATATGAAATTGAAAATAATGCATATTATTATTATTATTGACTGCACAACCTTTTCCATTTTGTGGCGGTGTTGTTTGAAACTAATAATAACTCGGCATAATGTGTGAAAATACAGATCAGCAACTACAACAACCATGTACACAGGAATATTAAGATGGAATTTGTTGTGCATGTAACCTATGATAGTCAGTGACAAGGGTTGAAAATAGCAATTCAAGTTTGATTTCACATTAACATTAAAAGCAGGGGTAAGAGTAAATTTAGGATTTAGATTTAGGCAATATTCAGCTGCACATGGGCTGAACAGTAGAGTACCGTTCTTCTCCACTTGCTCAATGCACAACGAAACAAAGTGAGGGATGGTGGAATTCTCTCTCTGACAAAGACTGCTCAAACTGGAGCCAAACACCTGATCTACAGAGAGAGAGAGAAACAATCAAACAACAAAACGGTCTTTGAATTTTACCAATGACTCTTTATGTCCACCCAGTTCTGTGTATAGGTACCTTTAATGTAGCCCTTGTCTTTGATGGACTGTAAAGTGGGTCTGCCTTTGAGGAACTTAATCAGCTTGGTCTTCCTCTTCTGCTCTGCATTATCCATGCTTACGGATTTCTTAATATCTAAAGCGTCATGGGAATAGAAGTCTAGGTAAGGAATGGTAAACAACTCCAGGTGCACTGAGCTGAATATGTGAGTGGGCTGTATCATAGATAAATCACCCACCGCTGACAGTGTTTTCCTTTTTTAAATATTTTTAGAGTACTGTGTTAGCTTAGCAATACACTAGACAGCTGCCTAGGTTCTGAAACAGGTCTACAGAATCATTCACATAGGCACACGCACACACACCTCTGCCCTTCTTGGAGTTTCTTTGCTCTTTTTCTTTGTCATGTTTCTCAGTGTCAGGAGATTCTAGCATGTCTTCTTCAATGGCCTCATCAGACTCCCATGCCTGCAACATGAAACACACATCAAGGTCAATAAAATAATTCAGAATAATTAAAGTGCCAAAGTAAAGGCATATAGAAGATTGATCTTACATATGTTTGTATGGCTTCAGTCAAAGCCTTGTGCCACTCACTGATGAGACTGTCGTTATCTGACTGCAAGAGGAGCTCCATGCCCTGCCTGGTCTTCAGCTGGACACATGAAGGCAACAAATCAAATGGCACTATTTTCACACAATTAGCTATGTTCAGACATCAAGCTGTTCACCACTGCTTCAGCTGAGCTCTGTGCAAAAAGGACAGGATAATCCACTGCATGACCTTAATAACAGTTCAACATTCATATCTCTTTTAACCAAATCAAACATAGAAAGTCAATTAGATAAATAACACCTGCTGTTTACCAGTTTCCAACCAGCTTTTTACCTCTAGAACATGTTTCTTGCTCGATTTGTCTTTAGATGCCGAGTCCACTGAACCTCCTTTGAGATCCACACTGAACTCTAGCTTCTGCTCTCTTCCAAACTGTTGAGAAAGCAACACATGAACATACACACCAGACATATAAAACTGAGTACATCAAGTGGGCTACTGATGATTTTCTCTCAGCACTGAACTGTCACTCACCCAACCAGTCCCGCCCCCTTGACCCTTATTAAATAGTAGTGAAGAACCCTGCAAAACTGTCCAATAGGAGATCCAGTTCTTCCTGTGGGTGTGACAAAAGGCAAAAAAAGTATTACAATATCAGCATGGCACAGTCATACGCATGTGTTTGCTCTGCCAAATTAATGAGAGTATTATTTTTACTTACCGGACCTTTTTTCCATGTTCAGTGATTTTAGTCATGTTTAAATTGCCACATTTCTCTGATGACTAGAATAAAGAAAAAGATGTAAGAGAGATCAAAACTAAACAACCTAATATAAAAAGAGTCAGAGTGATGAACAGCATGCAACCACAGAATTAACGCAGAACAAGAGTGAGAAGAAACCTAAACATAAGAGAGAAATTACACAAGAACAGTGATGATTTAGGTCTGTTTGCAGTATGTTGTACTGAACTATGTCACAGTCAGTTCTTTAGTATTTAGTATAGAAGCAGCTAAGCAGACAAAAGCAGTAAATGTAAATCATGCTTATAAAACGGACTGTTCTAAAATCTGACTGGGTGAGCTGCATTTAAAGCACAATAGAATGCACATGTACACACACTATCAACACACCAAACTGACATTATTATTAACATCATTGCTAATGTATGCAAGCACTTATTAAACATCACAGTCTTGCCATATTGCTGTGGCTTTCTAAAGGCATTGATCCATGAGAGGTTGTCCAGTGATTTAAGCATCCATAACCATTAAAGCACTCCACTTCACATTGAGCCTATACAACACCCTTAAACACTTAATCCCAGAGTCATCATGGCTCATTGATTTATTATAAACCCACATCACAATCACACAGAAGAGTCAGAGCTCAGCATTAAGAGAGGGGTAAAGATAGAGCAGGGCAACAAAGACAAACATAAAAGAGGACAAGGACAAGAAGAGAGGGATGATGCTGATACTAACAGAGTTTGGGGGTTTAGGAGAGGAGGGACAAGAGGAGTCAGAGTCAGGTGAGCCTGTTTTGGTGTCCTACACAAGAAAACAACAAACCACATGATTCAAACTAGTGTACAATTTCATAAACACCTGTAATAATCAGCAAACTAATCCACAGTTGCCAATAGTCATCAGACATTGCACCTATTAATTCAGATCTATAACAACAAATATGTTATTCAGACAGCATATATATATATATATATATATATATATATATATATTTATATATTTATCTCTATTTCAGGGTCAGTCAAGATATTCTGTGGTTGCTTAAAGTTTTAAAGTAAAACTCACTCACCCATTCTAAATCCAGACAGGACTTACTGATCATTTAATCAAAGCATGTGATTAATCACACAGGTGTAAAGCATTTCTCAAATCAATAAAGAGTACATTCAAAAATATAAATTCTGTCATCAGCTCAACTTTATATCGCTCAAAACCATCCACTGAAGTAAGAAAAAAAATCTCCTAAAGGTTGTGAGCAACATAAGTGTGTTCACATGTTGACAGTTGAAATTTTAATGATGAATGATTCCTTAAAAGGATGATTTATTCACGTGCAATTTCTCATGCAGTTTTTTTTGTGTGCGGAAATCACTGAATATACTAAAAGGAGTTGCAGTGGGTGAAAGTTTGCATGCATAATCTCAGACGAGGTGATTGGTTGTTGGGATATAGGGGTGGGGCAACACTGACTTGTGGCCTATAAGGGTAAAAACGGAAGGTGCTTTTGCGATGCGGGGGTAAGGCTCGCCGGTCCTTGATGGATTTCTGTTTTAACTTCAGTCAAACATAAAGCACATGTAAACATCATCACCCAAATCAGGATGGTAGTCATTCACATCACTAAAAACCAAAAATGTGTTCATTTCAACCAGACCACCAGCATGACAGTGCTTGTAAATATAATCTCCCCTAAGCAGTTTCATGTTGACACAATCAATACCTTATTAATTATTTATTAATTATTAAATTATAGTGTATATAATCAACCTTTGAATGTATTTAAATTATTACATTAATTTAGAAACTTGTTTATTTCATACTGATGTTGCCAGCAGAACTTGTGGTAGAAGTTAGAAGCTTGTAGTAGAACTTGTGGTATTTGAAGTAGCAATTAGATATTATCAGCTATCACCTTAAATACTTGGTGAAATAAATCTTCATAAGAAACTAACAAATAAGAGTTTAACCACTAAATAAAAATAAATAAAACAATGTTCTTGATTATTTGTTTCATTAAGGTTGCATTTGTATTGAATTTGGGTAGTTTTATTACACACGGCGTCATTGTCTCCTGTGCATTAGTATGATGCCCCTTTTTCTCTCTCTTAGTTTGTATTTATATGCATGTGTACCTTGTCATCAGGCAGTCTCCGGTCAAGACTACATGTTTTGTGAGCATCTCCTGGTAGCAGAGGTAAGTGGTTAGACTAAAATAGGTGGAACAAAAAGAGGCAAGATTATTTGGACTGATAATGAGGTATGTCAGAGAATCAAATTTAAATATTCTCAAAACTTGTACATTCACACACAGACACACACTTTCAATTAAGCACTGCACAGGGCATTGAAACCGGGATAAGTACGTCTTAATAAGCCAAATTGAAAGGGATTTCCGGGACTTCCTGACTAGATATTTTCAATGCTGTTAAGCACTGGAATCTGTTGCTAGCATCACCTGTGATTTGAGACCAATTTTAGGAAGCTCCCACAGCTATCTGTGCTGTAGTAATACAGCCGGCCACGCTTGTCTGTGTCTCTCAACCACTACTTACATATACAAAACACTCACAGGGACTAATTGGTTAGTTGCCTGAAAAACTGGTCAACTAATCAGTCTCAAGAAAGCCCGTTAAGGCAGGTTTTGGGTTCACCTAACCTTATTTGGACGCTCTTTTAACACACGAGCGTATCTAAAGCCACCCTTCCACTATATCCAACTTTCTAGTACGCGGGGACACAGCATCACAGTATGGTAAGGGGCATAACATTTCCGTCACAAGTGAGAAATTCGGCCAATCACAACGCACTGGATAGCTGGCCAATCAGAGCACACCTCACTTTTTTCAGAACGATGAGCTTTGTAAAAATTTACGCATTTCAGAGAGGCAGGACATAGAGGAGAAACAATAATGTAGTGTGTGGAACATGATGTGATTTTTGAACCTTAAACCAAATAAACACAATGCATTACACTAAATACACAATATAATGTTCTTTTTAGCAGGATCATATGACCCCTTTAATCATACAAATTAGGAAAAACAAATGTGGCCATTTGGAAAAGAAGAAAAAAAAAGCCAGCTGTAGATGAAAAAAGTTAGTAGTTTCTCCATTTTTAAGCTTAGTATGACAAAAATTGTCAACCGTGCAGTAACACACTTTGTCTTTGAAGAACAGTATTTGTACCTTCTCATTAGTATAGTCAGACACATAGAGAGTGAGTCCATGCTCATCCATTTCCTCAGACCAGCCTCTAGGGGGCGATCCATACTGGCTGCTCAGACAGTTTCCATCTGATGACAGAAACTACACCAAGCCAATCACACAAAAGCAAGACGAGTAGAAAGAAATACAGAGAGAAACAGAAACAAAGTAAAAAAGTTCATTCAGAGAGGCAGACAGTGAAAAGAGATGAAAAAATAAATCACCAGTCGGTCACAGTTAACCCTTCACCCAACAGAGAAAATCAATTACCCAGAATGCTTTTCATGCATATAAATATTCACCTTAGGTTGAAAAAGAGTTTAGCTACACAATCATGCTTTTCCGAAGACCACAATGGACATTTTGTCACCTATGAAGTTGTTCTTCCCCTTTGTGTGCCACATATAAACGTAATAATACATGCGTGTGTGTTTGTGCGTGCATGCATCACTGTGTGTTGTGTGGAGTCTAATCTGAGGGTGTTGTGTGTACCTCAGTGTCAATCATGTCTTGTTTTGCCTCTTTCCTGGTGAGGCTGTCCCGTGCCCGTGGGGGTTTCCAGGTTCTCTCCTGTGTGCTGCGGTTGTAGTAGAAGGGTCTGCTTTTCTGGTCTTTGTGAGTCTCCCAGTCGCCATTGGTGTGGAGCGGAGAGGAGGATGGCAGTGGAGGGATGGAGGACTGAGAGATCTTCAGCTCCTGCAGGTTTGTGTAGACAGGAGACTCAGGCTTGCCCTGCCCTGAACTTAAAGTCTGCATTAGAAGAGGTTGATAACCATTGTTAGAAATGGTGGATGTCTGATAGAACAAATAATCAAACTGTAATCTGGCAAAGGTTGTAGATAAATAAAAATTTGCATGTGCTATATTAATGTTTATTTCACAATCACAGAGAAACACTTTAAACATGTCTGACAGTATAGGCTATTTTCCTAATTTAATACAATGCAACAAGGGTTTTTACAGGTTTTTACAGGTTTTTTTTTTTTTACCAGATCTATAATTCAGAAAACTAGATTCAGAAACACAGAAGGTACAAAAAGTCTTGAAGGTTTAATTGGAGAGCAGAGCAACACTGTTGGACAATAAATAAATAATATATATTTTTTTTATAAATTTAAATTATATTAGGGTGTAAAATGTCTGTATCTGGACACAATTACACTATTATTCTGCCCTCTAGTAATGACAGTATGACATAACAGAGAACTGAAGATGGATAAATTCAACTTATTCTACTGCTTACAGGTTCAATTGAACTACTCGATTCTCATGAAAATACAAGCTTAAACTTGATTTTTAAATATAGTTGACATAAATGGAGAACTGTATCGAAAGCTACATGTCATTCTTGTGCAAATCATACTTACTGTGAAGTACAACCCTAAAATGTATTAAATGAGATATATCACATGCACACTGATTTTTCTCTGTCAAAGTTCCTGTTATCCAACCTGTTAAAAAGTTTCAGTTTTTCCAGATTTTTTACATATTTTCTCATTTGAACAAAAACCGAAAATGTGGTTTTTATGGCATTTGTGCACCCAAACTTTCGATGCATCCCTACTGCTCACAGAAACTGATTAGAAATGTATTTTCTTCCTGAGGGACATTAGGAGATTAGAACAATAGAGTCACAGACAGAGAGGGAAACAGAGGGGATAGATTAGAGAGAGAGAGAGAGAGAGAGAGAGAGAGAGAGAGGGAGAGAGAGAGAGAGAGAGAGACTGTCATTCATACCTGAAACTTGTTTATAGTTGAACCTGCACAACCACATTCCAGACCCTTACAACACACACCTGAACTCGGACTTACTTTACCACCAGCCCTCTTGACACCATACAGCAAAAAGCACTGAATAAAATGAGAAACCTCTACTCCAACAAAATACTGAAAACAGAGAGAGAACAACAGTGTCCAAACAGTGAACTCTACGGCTTGTCATTCAATGAAATGAAAACTGTTACACAACAGCCCCATGGGTAATTTAATTTTGACTAAGCACATTAGAGTAAGTTTGTGTGAGAGAGAGAAAACTCTCTTGATATTTTTGCAAAGACACTAAAGGTTTATCAAATTATAATTCAAGTGAAGTGAACCAGGCCAGTCCTAGCTTCCAAAGCCAAAGAATTCCAGCATGCATCACTGCTCTGTCTGAAAAAAAGTATGCGGTGCATGGTGAACCCGGATGGCACTTAACAGTTTAAGCCACAGAGGATAATAACACCAGATTAGAGATTCTGACTAAAGTGCACAAACACAAGCTAACGGTGTGGTCTGATCAAACTCTTGACTTTTAAGGTCAACGAGAGCGGAATAAACATGGAGAACCTACACTCAATATCCCAAAAATCAGAATGTGATCACAACAATAATGTAATAACTTCATATACATGACTTCATCTTCAACTGTTCTAAAATTAATGTCAGTCTGTGTGTTAAAGAGAAAGAGTTTAACCCTCTATATTGCGAGTAAATCACTCGCATATGCAACTGAACTTTCACCCTGGGTAACTAAATGATGTCTAACATTAGCCATTTGCAAAATAAATTCTTAGAGTTTACTCCCCAGTGTGGATGCATCGATTAATCGGTTACACTATTAACCGCGCTTTAAAACAGCACGGTTAATAAATGGTAAAGGATCCACTACACAGAGTGTTTTTGTTGCATGGAACGAAATGGTTGCAACTTGCGCAAAACGAAAACAAAGTTACACTAGCGGTGCACCAGCTTAAAATGCTGTGCTTATCAGAGACACGGAGGCTACACACACTAGATTAACTACGAGGATCCAATCCGCGATTCTTTATTTCCACCAGAGAAATGACTGAAGTCGACAGCATGGGAATGACATTTAAATACTGCCGTGAAAACGGCTGCTAAAGAGTGAATACACAGCTTTAAAATATTTTTATGCACTATGTCAAGGCAAGATTGACGCGAAGCTCACTGCTGATGAATATAATGTAGCAATTCGCATTTGTATGTGTGCACAGTGCAAATTCACAAACCAAAATAATAGACATGATTTTCTCAGGGCCACATGTAAAATCATATTGTTGATTACAATAATAGTTCAGCTTATTCCCCTCAATATTAATAGTTTCCCCTTTGGGATAAATAAAGTTAATAGTCTTATATTAATACTTTATTAACATTGCTATATTATGTTATATTGTATATATTTATTTATTTTTTACAAATGTTTCCAGTTCCCTGCCTCAGGCCCAAAAAAAAAAAAAATGTAAAGAATGTACAAACTGAAACCACTAAATACTTTTGTGGTCTATTTTCATCAGTTATTTTCAAAAGGGAAATACTGACATGGATGTTCACAGAGCAGAGGTCACCTTTTAAATTCCAATTGGAGAGATGGACTTTTGTTTGTTTTCATTATTATTATTTTGTTCTGTATTATTGGTTACTGTGTTATTTATGTTTCAAAAGGCAGCAATAAATAACACTTTAATATCTAAAGAGTTTCCATGTACATTAGACTTTATAAATTAATAATTTTGTGAAATGAATAAATGCAAAATAATCATCATAATCGTAAAACCGTGATTATTTCTCAAAATCTATAATCATTGGATCCCTACTCACCAGAGTGTGAGTTGGATACTAAGTTAAGCACAGATATATGTTCACTATCCGCACACTCTGACTGAGCGCTTCAGAGATTCACTCTCCGTCATGCGATCTGTGCTATTTTTAAATTAATCTCTTATGGATGCACAGTGATGCTACATGAGGAGCCTCCAGGCAAAAAAAAAAAAACAAACAAAAATCATCCAACTAGTTTCCACAATGGAAACACAGCAATAAAGCATTTTACATACGCTGAATAACGATCAGTAGACAAAAACATATGTATAACAATGACAACAACCGAAACCCAAACAAAACCAAGCAATATATAAAAACAAATAATCACAATCACAAAGAATAGCATATCAAGAGAGAGCCAAATTGTTGTTTAAACTTTAAAGAAATGGTTCACCCAAAAGTAAAACTGATCATCCTGTATCCATAATATTGCTTTCTGCCATGAAAAGGTCTCATCTGGATCAAGAGAGAAATATGCGCAGATAAAGCTTCTGACTTGCTACATTTCCCCAAATCTGTTCATATTAAGAAAAAACTAATCTACATCTTAGATTTTAGAGGCCTGAGTGTGAGTAAATTTTCAGCAATTTGTTTTTATTTTTTGGTGAAATATTCCTTTAATTAACAAGCCTGCTCCTGATAATTCAAAACACTATTAGATATCAGATAGGAAAGAATAAAAAATAACAGCTTGATGTTGAGAGACATGCAGATACAGCCAGTAGGTGGCGCAATGCTGGACCTGTATGTGTGTAGTTCCTCAAGACTGAGAGCAGGGGACTATGCCCTCAAATGACACATTAAACATGCCACCTATCATGCCAATCAATGGGCCTTACATTACTTTAAACATTTGATCATGCTTACCTAAATTTGCCCATCACTGATTGCATATGCAACATCAAAGAAACCACATGTATTCTCTTTGTAGTACTTTATGGTTCCATCCATTTTTACATATTCATACTGCAAACTCTGGTATAATATAATTTCTTAGATTTAGCAGCTTTAAGTGAACATTATATGATTTATTTATGATCTGAGCCAGACAAAAAAAAGGATACAGCAGTAAATTGTGTGGTGTATGAAAAATTGTGGCAATAGAAAGACATCCACACAGCACAAACATGTACCTTTATGCGTATGTGAGTGTGTGCAAGTAGAAGATTGCTGGAATGAGGAAGAGTATGTGAAGTTGCAGCATGTCAGGACAGAATCCGCAGAAAGCAGAAGAGACTAGAGTTACTTCTGTTTCTCCTTCTCGTTACCTCTTACTACTTCTTGTAGCCCCAATTTCTTTCTCTACCACT
The DNA here is from genome assembly GCF_963082965.1 of Carassius carassius. Lineage (NCBI taxonomy): Eukaryota > Metazoa > Chordata > Actinopteri > Cypriniformes > Cyprinidae > Carassius > Carassius carassius. The sequence continues at coordinate 6,819,115 of NC_081766.1, forward strand.
ATATAAAGAGAAATTCCCTCGGTTACTCTTTTTATAACCTCTATAACTCCCTCTCTTAACCTATCTCACCCTATTCTAATTCTTACAAATATCTGTACATTATTTACTGCAAAAGCATTTGAAGAAACAAAACAGAACTTAAATTAGTAAAAAATAAATAAAAAAATAAAAAAACATAATACATTTAATATTCATATTGATTGACATATGAACTGACAGGAAGGGTTAAGGGGTGACTTTAATAAATCCCTCTCTTTTCACCACACACCTTCCATTCTTTTAACTTCACATTGTCATCATTTCCCCACTTAGTCCACTCCACAGCTGTTTCTGACATGAGACTTCACACCTCAAATCAGCAGAAGACTGTGTGCCAACATGCCCAAAGGACAAAGACATGTGTGTATCTGTGCCACTCTCTAAAAGGCACGCACCCAAAACACAAAAGAATGAGTGCGAGAGTAGAAAATAATAACACCCTTAAAATACAGTAATCCAAAGTCTAAATCACACTGAAATATCTACAGCTAGTCCAGCTTCATAGTGGAGGGCAGCTGTGGGCAGCTGTGGTCTATTGGCTAGAGACTTGGACTAGTTACCCGAAGGTTGCCAGTTCGAGTCTCGGTGCTGGCAGGAGTTGTAGGTGGGAGGGAGTGAATGAACCGCGCTCTCTTCCACCCTCAATACCCATGGCTGAAGTGCCCTTGGGCAAGGCACTGAACCCCCAGTTGCTCCCCGGGCGCTGGATCTATAGCTGCCCACTGCTCTGTGTTTTTACAATCTTGTTTTGACCTCACTGATTGGAGTGTTTTTGAAGCTGCTGCCACCGATCTGGACGAACTCACAGAGACCGTAACATCATATATCAGTTTCTGTGAGGATATGTGTATTCCTACCAAGACTCAACTAAATTACAACAATGACAAACCGTGGTTCACTGCAAAACTCAGACAGCTCCGTCAGGCCAAAGAAGATGCTTACAGGAAGGGGGACAATGTCTTGTATAAACAGGCTAAATACACACTGGAAAAGGAGATCAGAGTGGCAAAGAGGAATTATTCTGAAAAAATAAGGACTCAGTTCACTTCGAACGACTCAGCATCAGTGTGGAAAAGTCTAAAGAAGATCACCAATTACAAGACACCACCCCCCAGCACTGTGGAAAATCAACGACTGGCAGACGATCTGAACGAGTTTTACTGCAGGTTTGAAAGAACACCCATCACCTGCCCTGAACACCTCTCCACACAACCGTTCACACCAATAACAACTCCTGCAACCAACCCTGAATGCCTCTCCAAACAAACGTTCACACCATTCACAGCTCCTGCAACCAACCCTGAATGCCTCTCCACACAACCGTTCACACCATTAACAGCTCCTGCAACCCATCCTGATCACCTCTCCAATCAACCGCTCTCACCATTCACAACTCCTGCATCCCCCCTCTCCCCCACACCTGCAATACAGATCAGCGAGGATGCGGTGTGCCAGGTCTTCCGGAAGCAGAAAAGGAAAAAAGCACCAGGCCCAGATTGTGTTACACCAGCCTGTCTGAAATCCTGTGCTGACCAGCTGGCCCCCATCTTCACAAAGATCTTCAACAGATCGCTGGAGCTGTGCGAAGTCCCTTCATGCTTCAAACGCTCCACCATCATCCCCATCCCAAAGAAATCCAAAATTACAGGACTAAATGACTACAGGCCTGTGGCTCTAACGTCTGTAGTCATGAAGTCATTTGAAAAACTGGTGCTGGCCCACCTGAAGGACATCACTGGACCCTTGCTAGATCCTCTTCAGTTTGCCTACAGAGCAAACAGGTCTGTGGACGATGCAGTAAACATTGGACTGCATTATGTTCTGCAACACCTAGACAGACCGGGGACCTATGTGAGGATCCTGTTTGTGGACTTCAGCTCGGCTTTTAATACGATCATGCCAAACCTCCTCCTGCCCAAACTAACTCAGCTCTCCGTGCCAACCTCCGTCTGTCAGTGGATCAACAGCTTCCTGACAGACAGGCAGCAGCTAGTGAGGCTGGGAAAATACACATCCAGCACCCGTACAATCAGCACCGGAGCTCCCCAGGGCTGTGTTCTCTCCCCACTGCTCTTCTCCCTGTACACTAATGACTGCACATCTAAGGACCCCTCTGTCAAGCTCCTGAAGTTTGCAGATGACACCACACTCATCGGCCTCATTCAGGACGGTGACGAGTCTGCTTACAGACAGGAGGTTAAAGAGCTGGCTGTCTGGTGCACTCTCAACAACCTGGAGCTTAACACGCTCAAAACAGTGGAGATGATCGTGGACTTCAGGAGAAACCCCCCTGCACTCCCCCCACTCACCATCATGAACAGCACTGTGACTGCAGTTGAGTCATTCAGGTTCCTGGGCACCACTATCTCTCAGGACCTGAAGTGGGACATTCACATTGACTCCATTGTGAAAAAGGCCCAGCAGAGGTTGTACTTCCTTCGCCAGCTGAGGAAGTTTAACCTGCCACAGGATCTGCTGAAACAGTTCTACTCCACCATCATCGAATCCATCCTCTGCACTTCAGTAACTGTCTGGTTCAGCTCAGCTTCTAAATCGGACCTCAGAAGACTACAGAGGGTAGTCCGGACTGCTGAGCGAATCATCGGTTCAACCCTCCCTTCTATTCAAGACCTGTACTTATCCAGAGTGAGCAAAAGGGCTGTTAAAATCACTCTGGACTCCTCACATCCAGCACACTCCCTCTTTGAACTGTTGCCATCTGGTCGACGCTACAGAGCACTGAGCGCCAGAACGACCAAACACAGGAACAGTTTCTTCCCTCAGGCAATCCATCTTATGAACAGCTGATACACACTGAACACACTACACTTTATATTTATATACACATACACTTAATTTATCTAACACACATACTTAGTATACACTTAAATTTTGCACATAATATACATGTACATACATAACTGCATTTTTGTAATATACCTGCCTACAATTGTCAATTTGTATATTGTCATTCCCGGTCTACTTATTTGTATTTTTTGTATTTTTATATTCTTTTATTATCTGTTTTATGTTCTGTCGCTGTCATTCTGTTGTACTGCGGAGCTTCTGTCACGAAAACAAATTCCTCGTATGTGTAAACATACCTGGCAATAAAAGCTCATTCTGATTCTGATTCATTCTGCTCTGGGTGTGTGTTAACGGTGTGTTCACTTCTCACTGCTGTGAGTGTGCACTTGGATGGGTTAAATGCTGAGCACCCATTCCAAGTATGGGCTACCATCCTTTGCAAATGTCACGACTTTCACTTTCACTTTTTTCTAGTGCAAAGCATCCCGGCATGCATAAGCAGGAGAAGACATGATCTGGTCATCTAATAATGTCTTGAGTTGCTTCTCTCATTCTGTCACATAAGAGTGATCTCTGGGTAACAAATACAAAGTTTTCTCATATATAAATAAACCATCTGTCATCATTTCTAGACCACATAGACACACTTCATGACTAAACCTTAATCCATTCAGTCACTATTGACCAGCTCTAGAATGCCCCTTGCCTTATGAAGAGTAAATGCGTGTGTCCTATTGCAAGAGCGATTTTAAAGCATAAGGAGCTGTCGGCTCACTATAGCTCTCATGATACCTTGATGTGATGACATTTTAAAATGTAATGATATTTCACAATATTACTGTTAAAATTGTAAGTATTTTAAAGATCTGTCAGACTGATAAAAACCTGTGCACCCTGACTCCTTTAAACTAAATAAAGCCAGCCAATCAATTTGAAGCTTGCAACTTTGAGAACCCTCTTGCCATCTTTTTCTGCTATATGTATCAGCTGAGATCAAATCAGTATCTGAGACTGCAAAAATCCTTTTTTAAAGATGATACAACACCAGTTATCTGAAACTCAGCATGTAAATCTAGCACTCATCTGTGACAAGGTTTCTGTACACAAAATAAACCCTGTGCAGGGATAAACAAAGCCTAAGGCAGGTTAAACTAGTGTTGCTTTCATCATCGAAAATTATGACTAAATATCGTCGTCAATGAACCTTTATCACGTGACGAAAACGAGATGCAATGTAATTGCTGGTCATGTGACAATGACTATAATTAAATGTATAATGCAATATTGTTGACAAATAAAAACGAGACTAAATGTGGTTTACAAAATAAAAACTATGCTAAAATGTCTCTTATAACGTTATTTGGTCTGGTTTAGTCCTGTTATTATTATTTTGCAGTATTTCTGTTTCCTGTGTCTCACTTCAAGGGCTGCATCAGGTCGCACTGCGCAGACGCAGGTAACGTCACTTCCTCAAGCCCCACTCATGGCATTATTTAGAAGACGACGACAAACAAAGTTAAGTTTGACTCAGAGAAACGGACCAATGTGTGTACTTCTTACATGTTTGGCTGGTAAAATTTTATTATTAAATTCAAATCAAAGCGTCTTCCATGTCTGGAATGGATGTATTCTTGAGTCTATAAGGTAACAAATATATTATAACATAACCTTGTTTGAAATGGGTCTGGCTAAAATAAATTTTTGGTTTCGTCTATACTGCTAGGTACTAATACTATATTGACTGGGTTAAACAGAATTGCATTACTAAAAAGAGACTAAAATACCATTTTCATTGACTAAAACTAGACTAAATTTATCGTCATTTTAAAATGCTCAGACTTTTAGTTGACCTTAAACTTATCTGGACTAGAAGAGTATGAATCTGACTAAAACTAATAAAAACTACAAATGACAGCTTCACACAAAGACTAGACTAAAACTAAAATTAAAACAGGTCGCCAAAAACAACACTAGGTTAAACTTGAGGTCACAGCACCCTTCTAAAAGAATAGGGATCAGCATTATAATGTTGTCTATTTGTACACTTATGTCGAGGGGGCAATTATATTAAAACAAACTTCCACAACAGCACAATAAGGCTAAATAAAGATGCAGTAGTTATAATGATCCATGTTTACAGTGAAGTGTACTAGCAGTAGCTACTGTACAGTATTACCATAATAATAATATCTTAGCTACCGAACAATAGGCCCATGGAACAGAAGAACACTGAGATTCGGTTGACAGAGCAAACAGATTAAAATAGCTCATGCAGTTTATCTGCATCAAGGCAGAGGAATCAGAAATCAGATTGTATTTTACAATCACTATCATTACAGTGATGTAAAAGGCAAAAACAAATTAGAAACAGACAAGTGTCAAAGCTTGGTAATGCCGTGTGTTTTAGTTTCTATGTGTTGAGATGTGGAGTGCATGCTTTCTTAAATTATGTTTATTCCTGATACTGTGTCCATTTGTTTCTCAGTCAGGACAGCTGTCCACTGAACTGTATTGTAGCAGAGCTTATGTAATACAGCAATGCACATCACGCACATGCACATCAGCATTTCACAGGAACTCAAGACAATAATACAAGCACCTTATGTTCTGGCTCTGTTTCTTTCTGTGAAAGCAACTGCTGTTTGTGTGTGTGCGCATGTGTATACAGTGACCTGTGTGAACGTTTATGTTGCACATGCAACCTCATCTGCATTTGCATGGCTAGGTAGAAGAGAGTTCACCCAAAAATGACAATCTTTCATCAGTGAAACACAAAAAAAAAAGATTTTGAAGAAACATATTTCTACACTGGACTCCACTGATTTTCACTGTATGTACAAAATTTCACATTTTTAAAAATTTCTTCCTCATAAGAAATAAAGTCATACAGGTTTAGAAACATGTTAGGTTGAGTACAATAAAAGAACAGTGATGTTTGGGTAAACTATCCCTTTAAATTTGTGCATAAGGCAAAAAAGAAAGAAATGAGAAAAAAGAGATATAGCATTTATAGTTGTGTTAAATGCAGAAATTGTGTGCATGTGTAAGTCTATTCACAGACTGCCATGCATGGTGTAAACGGAAGTGTGTGTCTCTCTCTTACCGGTTCCTCTGGGTACAAGGTGTCTCTGCAGTGTTTCTCAGTGCAGAATATCCTATGACGGGAGATGTAACAGAAAGCGACTCTGAACTGGGCTGGATGCAGGATGCTAGAGCCAGTGCAGAGAGCTAATACACACACACACACACACACACACACACACACACACACAGAGCTACACTCTCCTCACCCCCTCCCATTTTACACTGTCACATCATGCGAACATCCCGACCCAAACTCTCTTCCTCTGTTTTCCAAGAGATTAAGCAAATCTTCATATGAATGTAAAGACAATCCCTCTGGTCACATGCACAGAAGTTGTAAGGATCTACAGACTGAGAGTTTTCATCTCTTTCTCCCATCAAACTTTCGAACATCGAGATGTTCTAGTATGTCCTTCATGTTCCTGCAGGTGACCTTTGGTCATGCACATTAACAGACACATTTGCACAAACAGAACACGCCTTACTCAGAGTCTTTACAATAGCATACTGAAGACTATTGAAATGATGATGCCAAGACCCTTATTTTGGTTTGAGGATTTCTGATGTTTAAAGGTAGTCCATCATGAGCGGATGGGAACAGGTTAGCATTTCAATAATATTTACAGTGCGACAAAAAAACATGAAATTTGTAAATTGGTAGAGAGATTTTGCTATACCATTTATACCACAGAAGATATATTTAAGGTAATGTTTTAAAATGTTTTTCAAACAAATCTCTTATGCTTACTAAGGAATTCAAAGAGCATTCAAAACAAAGCATTAACTTCATCCTACACATGCCATGATGAGACAACAGCAAGTATTTGCTGTTTAGCAGAAATGCTGTGATGACACAGCAGAAGAAAAAAACAGAAAAACAGTGGGAGGAGATGATGAAAATAAGAGCTTGAGGGAAAGGAGGGAGTGTGACTTTGAGAGTCAGGAACATGATTTTAAAAATGATGAGTAACTATGGCGAAACAAGAGTCCAAGGTGGTGTAAGGAATGTATTTAAGAATGAACATGTCTAGGTGTTTGAGCGTATCAAGAAGATGGTTAAGAGTGTCAAATGTTCTTAAATCTTGTTTAAAAAAAAAACACTGATAATTTGTCAATTAGACTCATCTAAATTGTTAAAAAGGGCTTAAAATAGCAGAATGTCCAAATAGACTTCTGGAAAGAGGAAAACCTTTATAAAAAATTTTTTTTTTTAAAGTTTGTATGATTTTTTTATGGCAATATACACTCTCTTCAAGTTTATTGTTCATTGAGATTTATAAGTAGGGGTGCTCCAATCCGGATATTTGAGGCCGATCATCGATCGCCAATCACAGACGGCGGTTTCTGCCAATCCGATCAATGAAACCGATCTTTTTAAAGCCTTCTTTTTACCATGTAGAATTATATATAGTGATGATTCAATCAAGATTTAATCAGGGCCTGAATTTTATTTTTGAAAATGTATTATTTTCAAAGGTGGCTCTTGAGAGGATTTTTATTTAATAAATTCTTTTTTTTATAATATTTATTTTTTAGGATTTTTTTTTATTTCAGGGGTGGAGGGGGCCATTTTTACAGAAATATATATTTATCTTACCTAAATGTATGATCATGCCCTGTATTTTTGTTTTTACAATCGTGTAATTGTTGCACAATAGCTTACACACAGCGCAAGCCTGATTTTGTGAGCTGCATGCGAGGCTCACACATACTCCGTTTGCAGTGCGTATGTAGTCCATCTGTGGTACAGAAGCAGCATGGACTGTGGTTTCACACAGGAGTCTGCTCCTGATCCATTGCTGTTTACCACAAACACAACATTTATTCATTATTTTGATTTTAAATCCAAACATTGTTACTTAAACTTAATGGTTTTTCAACAGTCAGCTCTAATGCCTCTAATTTAAATCTTTATTATTAAGCAATCCTGCGATCATAAGTAACTTTAATGAACTTTAAAATTATTGCCTTGTTTATCTAAAAGTGCTCTTTTCCTTTAAACCTAGCCAAAAAACCATAGCCTATGTGTTGGCTGTGAAAAACAGTAGACTTTAATTATGTGCATTTCAGGGATCGACATTAAGATTTGACGTGATTTACTTGTCATTTACTTGAGTAAAAAAGTTACTTGTCCAGGGGTAAAAAAAAGGTGTTTCTTTTTATTTTTTTTTGCCTAAAATTGATTGCTGTTATACTTTTTAACTTTATGGAGGACAATATTTTCCTAACCTGATTAAATGTACACGTCGCCATTTACGTCAAATTCTTAAATTTGAGCAATATATTCAGTTAGAATAATAAGATACTATAAGGTTGTTACTATTCAAATGAAATCAGTCTCAACAAACCCCATCTTTCCAATGCAGAGGAAACACTGAAGCTGCATCAAAAGTGCCATTTCGTGGTGTACATACTAGTGGAGCTTTTAAAGATGAAGGATTCTGAGGGAATCATAGGTGTGATTGGCAAAGGACAAAAAAGCAGTGAATGTAAGCATGTAGGCATACATTATGTGCAAAAAGGGTTAAAGTCACATTACATTTTAACATTGCAATCTAAAAAAAATATATTAAAGCATAAGTTAAAGTTACTAAACTAAAAATGAAAATAATAAAAATCACAGACTAATCAAGTAAAAAGGCTATTTTGATTAACCCATTACACTTCTGCTATCATACAAATACACTTACTTGTAGGTTTAAAATTCTACATGTCACATTTATTGTCCAGCTACAAGTATTTCATCAAAATGTATACTTTAGTCAGAGTTATTGCGCTCCTATTTCATTGAGCACTGTCTGTTTGGAGTGCATGCGCGTGGCGGCGCTCTTTCTAAATGAAGTCTGTGGAGTTTAGCTGAGAATCGCTAAAGCTGAAACTCATGCACTTCTGACAGCAAAATGGAAATATTCTATTGGATTTTAACATTTACAGAATATACCTGTGCAATGTAAGTCAAGCATTAAGGAAAACAGCACATCTCAAACACATTAAACAGCACGTCTCTGTCAGCCTCACATGCAGCCTTTCTGTCAGAGCTTCTAACGGGGCGAGCGCGAGCCGCTTTGAACTGAAACTATAAACTATTGGCTACTAGGTGAGAAATAAAACGCAGAAATTATTTAAATGCAAAACAAACAAAAAACGCTATGATTGGTTGAACTTTTCACCTTTATCTGTTGCTTGTTTCGAATACTGCGCGTGGACAGAGGCGTCACTAGATTTTTGCGTAGTTTAGAGTTACAAATCGTACCAGCGTACTTTGAGGTCAAAATGCGTAGCCGGTACGCAAAATGCATACAGGTTGGCAGGTCTGCGTAGAATGCGTTCATGTCAACTTAATATTTAGGGGAAAAAGCGCGTGGAATTGCGGCGAGCGTTTGTAACCTTGCACGCAGAGAGCGCTCTTCAGAGCTAAGATACATCGTTATCAGGAAACTTGACCCAGATCAGATTTAAGCATTCATTAAAGTGAATCGGTTCAAATGAGTCATTAGTTCGCAAATCGGACGTGTCGTTAGTGGACAGATATGCTCATATGCTCCGCGCATCTAAAGTTACTCCTAAATATATTTTTATATTTTTACTAGACCTGCATATAAAAATGAAAGACAATATATTGGATTTGCTTACATGAATCACCCGTGTTCACGGTCTTCGTCAGTCAACTGAAGCTGTTCCATGAGTAGATGGTTGGGTGTATGCGCAACGGTGCGCGTGAGCGGTCATTATGTTTACCAATACCCGAACCCACCCCCCAACCCCCGAACCTTTTTTTTTTTTTTTGCATGATTTACGAGAGCATCATTTTCAGGTCGGAAAAGCCGGATTTCCGGAATTTTCCGGAAGAATCACACCCCTGGGGAATATTTGGGTTTCAATCAAAATGCCAAACTGGCAGTTTCTACTCAACAGGTAAGCTAAATGTTTGCTACACATTTGCTCTTTACTGTCAAGCCCCAGATGAAATGGTAAGATATTGTGAGGCACGGAAGGACATGATGAGCGTAAGGAGCATTTGCAAATGTTGTTTGAGAATAAGCTTTACTTTTGAAATTCTGCTAAGTGATACTAGCACAGAAACTGATAACTTCACCTTTAATAAGTGGGTATACAAGTGGTTCTCACCTGTAGGTTATCAGTTGAACCACTGCTGAGATCATCCCCGGATTCTGAATCATTTCGGTTTTTATCCGAGCTGACTCCCTCTCCGGCAAACTCTTCATGAATTGCACCTTTTTCTGGTCCTTGACTGCTCTTCTCCAAATCTTTATCTTTCTCCCAATCTACATTGCGACTTGGGGACTTGGCTCTGGAACGAGGAAGTGAGCTAGGTAAAGTGTTCATTTGTGTTGCCGTCGGGCTACCTGGGCTGCCTCTGTCATCATTGGGTGGCAGTAAAGCATTGCCAGAGGGAGAGGGACACAGGCTCTTTTTGTTCTCATCTGGTCGCTGGATCTCCAAGCCAGATGGTCGAATGGGCCCGGTCCCCCCTCGGCCTGCTCCACTTAGTGGTTTAGGAGGAGGCATGAGAGCCCGTCGCACCTCACGCACATACTGTGCTGGGACATAGAAGGCCTTACTGGCCTCATCCTTGCGCACCTGCCACCAGTCTTCATTGGTCTTCTTCACAAGCAGGTAACTTTCTCCCTGTTTAATGTAGATCACACGGTCTTTGGATTTGTAATCATAGTCATGCTCCACCTCTATGTATATCTGACCCGGAGCCACCGTACGGTCTGCCATCGCTGTCAGAGGTCAAAGGTCAACAGCAGGAGTAGAGGAGCATGGTGAGGTGTGTTGGGTTGATTTGAAATCAGCTGAAGGAGAAAGAGAGAGACAGAAGACAGTGACTTCTGTATCAGTGTGTGTATTCAAGGCAGTGTTATGGAAAATTACTGAAGATTTAGAAATAAATGCTTGACCAAACAATGCCATTTGTGTTCCCTTTGACTGTATAAAATAAAAGATAAGGAAAAATGATAAATTAAATGTAAAAACTTAACTTAAATATATGCTGTTCGTTTTTCAACTTCCTTGAATGTGATGTCATTAAAAACTGGCTTAATGTCATAATAATGAAAAAGATTAATAGAATGGAAAGCAAAATAGAAAAAAATATATATTAATACCAGTTAGAATCATTTAGATTAAAATGAGAAAAAAAAGCATTTAGGATGCACGGCACAACATTCAAATTTTGGACAATAATACAGAAAAGCTAATAATCAAATGATGTAAACAAGCAGACAAACAAGTTCAATATTTCGGACCATATATTAAAGATATACGTCTCTTTCACATAAACAACTAAAAAAATTAAAATGTGATTGTACCAGGTTTCTTTAAGTACCGGTGGTACCGAGGACCCGGTCAACCCAGTTCTTGAGTCATACAGCGCTATAATTTCCGCGAAGCAGGAAACGCGGATGGATTCTCAAAATCCAGTCATGAAAATTAAACTTACATTTTAATATGGACAGTCACGGAATTTGTCAAAGTTAGCATAAATTAATTAAATCAAATATTAAGCCGCAAAAGTTGATTGAAATATGAATCCTGCATGTTCTGCGTCTCTGTGTGAATGAATGAATGGTTTGTTTACTGAATAGACTGACGCTTGCAGTAATGAGGACGTAAATACATAAAAAAACATCACCAGAACTGTTTTCAGTCACTTCACAAGCATTTTACAATTTAATTTGAGTAAAACCAGTGTCAAAATAAAAGTAGCCCATCAAAATAAAACATTTTTACATAAAGGCATTGTGCTAGAAATATTACTATTATTTAGTAGAATGTATGTGATACTGCTACTACTGTTGAAAAACTTAATAAAACTTATATTTTTTAAAGAAATAATTCACATAATATTTCTTCCATGTTTAATTGTAATAGCAAATCCCCTTTATTTATCAAAAAAATGAAATGTTTAAATTTCAGTAATTAAAAGACAAATTAAATTTGGGTGAAATTTGTTTACTGTTTTTCATAATTATATTACTTGTAGAAACACTTTAAACATAATTGTAAATAAGTATAAAGAATGGCATTGGTTTTATTTTTAGTGTTAAAAAGTGTTTTTTCTTTTTTTAATTAGAATATTTTTGTGTTTTACTTTGGTACCGAAATTGGTACAGGAAACCGTAGATTTTCACTGTTATCGGTACCGAATACAGAAATTTTGGTACCCTGACAACACTACACAGTAGGGCTGTAGCTATCGAATATTTTAGTAATCGAGTATTCTACCAAAAATTCCATCGAGTAATCGGATAAAATGCGTTTTTGCTTAATTAAAGTGCAATATTAACTATGCAAGAGAAAATAAGACTACTGGGTCTCTTAATATTAATATTAATATTAACAACTTAGTTTCCTTTTTTAGAAAAAAAATATTTTTATTTTTTAAATGCATACAATGCAATGCATACATCAAAAATAAACATTTAATTATTACCCATTGTTTATCTGTCTGTACTTGTACTGTGAACAATGACAAGAAAGTTGACAGATGAATTAAGTGCATTTAAGTGCCATTCAGTTGGGGTTTTAAATAAAGCATTTTCTGAGATGCACATTAAACATTAAACACATAAAAAATTTATTTATCTTTTAAATATTGAAAATTAAGCAAACTTAACTTTTTGGTAAACAAAGGGGATTTACTATTAAAAATAAAACATTTTTTTTTTTGTAGTAGGATATATACATTCTGCTGAACAATAGTAATACATCGCTGGCAAATACTTGTCTTTGAACCGGACTTTTATTTTGACGGGTTGACGTACCTTTACAGTTCTGTCGTGATGCTAGTTTTACTCAAATCAAACGGTCAAATGCTCATGAAGTGACTGTCAGAGCAGTTCTGGAGATGTTGTTCATGTGTTCACGTCCTCTGTGTTCATCTTCAGTTCTCTCTTCACAGCAGTTCAGTCAGTGTACTGTTTGAGTACATGAATTACTCCGGGATATTGGTTTGTTTTAACTCAGAGGGAGTGTCAACCACATTAAACAAGTTAACAGCTTAAGTCATTTGTGGATTAATGCGTATTGGAGACGCGAACTGTTTAAAACGATTCAGTTCGATTTGGTGAACTGGTTCAAAAAGATCCGGTTACATCGAATGATTCGTTCGCGAACCGGATATGACAAACTGCTTTGTTTTGAACTCTCTCTCACAACAGACACGGAAGAGAAGACAATGGTGAATAAAGTCGTAGTTTTTGCTATTTTTGGACCAAAATGTGTTTTCGATGCTTCAAAATATTCTGACTCTCTGATGTCACATGGACTACTTTGATAATGTTTTTCTTACCTTTCTGGACATGGACAGTATACCGTACACACAGTTTCAATGGAGGGACTGAGAGCTCTCGGACTAAATCTAAAATATCTTAAACTGTGTTCCAAAGATAAACAGAGGTCTTACTGGTTTGGATCGACATGAGGGTGAGTTATTAATGACATAATTTTGATTTTTGGGTGAACTATCCCTTTAACACACCTGATTCAGAGCTTGTTAGAAGTGAGCTCTGTGCATGAACTGTGTTCCCATTGACATGGTCTCTACACATTGTTCCCTACTCCCTGAGCAGGGGAAATCTGTTGACATTTACCTCACTCCGGAACATTCAGTCACAGATTTGCGGTGCGCAATGTCTTCACCTTCACTCTCTCTCGTGAAGCACATACGGAAGTGACTAAAACTGGAATTTATCGACTGGCCACTTGAGGCTGGCTGCAAAAGGAAGTCAATTCCATTGACTCCCCATGTTAAAATGCCCAACTTTACAGCAGAAAAAAAAAATGTTTACAGCCTGGTGCAAAAAATGATTTTGGTCTATATAGCTAATTTTACCCTTCATGACAACTGTGAGGGGGATTAATTTTTTTAGAACTCATCCGTTTAAATTATATTAAGCCTAAAAAGTTCTGCATAATTAAGGGCGTGGCCACTAGAGTGACAGGTGGATTGCCGCTGCTGTCACCGCCATCACGTTAAGTTGGTGTGGTTTCAGCAACCAGCTCCCGCCTTTTTGCCTATTTTTGATTACCACAGAGTGACCCGTGGCCAAGATGGCGACGGCCCACTCTGCTTACTTTTGGTTTCAAAAACTCTCTTTGGAAACCTATAGGTGACGTCACGGACACTACGTCCATGTTTTTATAGTCTATGGTCTTCACACACGGACAAGTGTGACATCATATACCTCTGTAAATAAATACAATAAATTCACATCTTGCACACTTCAATGCACTTTGAATGGAACATATACAGTACATTCACTTCGAACTGGAACCATGGCGGAATATCCTGCGAACTATAATAGCTACATCTGATTTTATGTCTAGAAAAAAAAGACAAAAGACTATTAATCCTGCTGATGTTTCTGTGGATGTCTAATGAGTGCAGGTGTCTTTCCATCCTCATAACTAAAGCGAGCATCAAAAGAACTCACTGAAACACCATGCCAGCATTCTGCCTAAACAGAGACAGCTGAACTCAGCAACTAAACAGTCACTTTCTAAACACAAGCCTGATCCAATGAGTGATGACATCAAGAAGAGTAAATCCTGCGGTGAAGTGTCCGAGAATGGGATTTTGGGAGAAAAGAAAAGAAAAGAAAAGGTTCCTACAACTTTTGACCAATGAACTTTCATAACTTTTTCCAAGACTTTCTAGTAATTCATGATTACTGTACAAGTTTTTCTATAGTACATAATTTTATAAGGAAACACGATTCTCAAACACAGATAGACAAATCTTTTTTTACACTTTTGTTCATTTTCACATGACTTTCCAAGTTTCCCATGTCCTTGGGAAACCTGGAGAAAGATCAAGGCTTTCTTTCATGTTTTTGGGCTAGAATACCAACAGTTTCATTCAAAAGTATTTTTTATTTGTCATGGGAAAACTTTTCATGAATGAAAAGAATTTCAGTAAGCAGTAAGTCAGTGTTTCAGTTAATCGAATAAATAATGCACAATAAGTTTAACAAGAAAGTGTAAGAGCAAAGCATGTGTCAGACACTCCACCCACAGGGAGAAAGCTCATCATCTCTCCAACACAATCACTCGCACAGCCTGCACACTGCCCTCCTGTCAACATGGACAGCTGAAAGCGCTGTCATACAGTTCTTAATCCAGGCTTTAAACTCTTTAAGGCATTTTAAATTAAGTGTCAAACAGGACACATAATCTTACTGTTTTACAATTTGCCACTGACAATTATACTTTACCCCTAAATATGATAAAACATTAGTAATTTCCTTGTTATTTTACCTCCGGGTACGACATAAATCTGTATCGTTAATTATGTCATATACACACTTCAAACAATGGCACATCAAAGTCACAAAAAATAGCTTTCCCAATCAAACTGACAAAATAAAATAATAATTTAAAAAAGTATTTTAAAAAATGGTAAAACAGAATGAGGCTAAAGGGAAGCTCTTTAATCTGAGGTGACATTTCTTCCCTCAGGTAACGTAACGTTAAATTAACGATGAGGGTAACACTTTAAAACTCACCTGTGTGACTGGTTAACGTCTCAAATTAAAATTCCAATTTTAATTTCTCAGGATATTCAGTGTTAAAGTCTGTATACATAGTTTTCTCCGCTGGAAAAAGGTGAGTAACTTACGTTAAACCTGAGGAAACAGGTTCGCTCTCATTCCTACCTGCTAACCAGCTAGCACGTTCACAAAATCCGTAAAACCCTATTAAACACCTTTAATTGTTTCTATTTTACAGGTTACCGAGAGATGAACGTACCTCAATGAGTATTCCAGGTGTTTCGTTGGCTACGGCGAAAGAAACCTAATGTATTTCACGTTCATTGGTCTTGCAGGGCAGCTGAGCGTCGAAGTTCCTTGTTCCCGATCCGCGGCGCGAGCGAACGAACGCCTCCCGCAGGTTCGCGCCCACTTTCCCAAAGCGCACTCCCTCGCGCTCCTGACGGGCCGGTGCTTGAGTGAACTTCACTTGGACTCACTCTGCAGGGTCGTATGAAGGTAAACTGACGCCACCGTGAGGCTATAGATGGAAAACATCACAAATTAAATTAGGACTTTAAACGGTGCTCTTCATAATTATTTGTCTGATTTTCATTGCATTAGATGTCAAATTATCAAAACAAGTGGCGTCTATTGAAAGAAAGAAAAAAAACAGTACAGACACAATTTTCGGGGGCTGGTGGGTGAAAAAAAACTAAACGTTTTAAATTATTAAACAATAAATTTATAGTTCAAAATTAAGACAGGAGGTATTTGGACACTGTCCGGCTGTCAGATGTTGGTGGAACATACAGGGGAAATTACATTGTAAATTCATTAAATAAATAAATAAATCACAGTAATTCAGAACATGTAATCAGATTTGTCAGAAATTGGATTTTGGCTCACCCTAATCCAGATACAAACTTTTTCAGAATACCAGATCTGGATTACCAGTGCTAAATGAAACTACATCTCATTGTAGGCTACTATTATATATAAAGAAAGAAAACAATGCAATAAAACAATACAAACATCCATGCATTGGTTTTTGTAAGTAATTTTAAGCATGCAGTAATATATTTTGTAATTTATAGTTAAACCTTTCATAAAACATGAAAATGTTCATGCCAGAAAGTGCAAAGAATCTGAAGGACCAACACAATAATGGAGCTTCTTCTTCACAGACTCTTCAAAACAATCTGAAAGAGCAAAGGTACTCATAAATTTCTTCCTGTTTGGACTTTATTCCATCCAGCACACCTTCACTGTCATAAAATACTAAACTATTTTTTTCCTGCTCAATCTGGTAGTGAAATTCAACTTTTTTTTCGTACTTTTGTGTTTTAACTTTCTGTCAGTAAACTGCTGTGTCTGTGTTCAGTAAAATGGCAGAATCCAGTGTTTCTTTGACTCAGGATGAGTTCAGCTGTCCAATCTGTTTGGATCTACTGAAGGATCCAGTGACTGTACCCTGTGGACACAGTTACTGTATGAGCTGTATTACAGACTGCTGGGATCAGGATGATCAGAAGGGAGTCTACAGCTGCCCTCAGTGCAGACAGACCTTCACCCCAAGACCTGTTTTAGGTAAAAACACCATGCTGGCTGAAGTAGTGGAAAAACTCAAGATGACAAAACTCCAAACTGCTCGTCCTGCTCAGTGTTACTCTGGATCTGGAGATGTGGAGTGTGACGTCTGTACTGGGGACAAAAACAAAGCCATCAAGTCCTGTCTGGTGTGTCTGAACTCTTACTGTCAATATCATCTTGAACAACATGAGATTTCTTCAGAGGTAAGGGAAACAATCTAATGGATGCCACTGGGCGACTGCAGGAGATGATCTGTCCTCAACACGATATTTATTTATTTTTAAGATCAAAGAATCAATATACTATCTGAACTCCTTTATAACTTTCCTCTATCTGAAACTTTATTTGTGTGTTAATCTTAGTTTAATCAGATGAATGAATGTTGATAAAGAAAGACTAGAAAAAAAGATGTGGAAATGTGGAAATATAATCATTGACACCAACAGCAGAAATAATACTTGTAATGTAACTTAATTTACTTACTTGCTTTATAAATAAACAAATTAGAAGCATGAGAAGTGTTGTTGTGTTTGATTTACAGGTTCCTCTTCGTCCTCAAATATGAAATGTCTAAACAATGTTGGTTTCAACAGCAACACTACAGAAAGACATCTACTTAAATGAGCTTCTGTCACTGCATCTCTGGATCTTCTCATTTTGCCTCAACAGGCTTACAGTAAGCCAATGATCATTTATTTTAACCACAGCAAGTTTAACCAATAACAGAAAGGATCAGTCCTGCTCTTTCAGCCTCCGATTAAGAGTACTTACTTAGAGCACAATGGTGACACTTGCCCTGTTCCCTGTGTTAAATTAGGATACTTGACTGTAAACCCACTGGATGCTCACACTCTACCTGGACATGATTTTAGAACCTTTATTTAAATTCAAATATAAGTGTGTGTCACTGCAGTTCCATTCTTCTTCCACAACTGTCACTGGTTCATAATAATTAATAATAATTCCTTACATTTCTATAGTGCTTTTCTAGCCACTCAAAGCGCTTTATATAGTCAGGGGGTATCTCCTTATCCACCACCAGTGTGCAGCATCCACCTGGATGATGCGACGGCAGCCATAGTGCGCCAGAACGCCCACCACACACCAGCTTACTGGTGGAGAGGAGACAGAGTGATGAAGCCAATCAGCGGACATGGGGATTGTTAGGAGGCCATGATGGTCAGAGGCCAATGGGCGAATTTAGCCAGGATGCCGAAGATGCCTTCATGCTACCAAATAACCTGAAGGTTTCAAACTTTCTAATTGACAAAACAGTGACGAGACTTTTATTTTTTAATTTATCATGGACATTGTTTAACAAAGTTATCTCATGACAATCATGGAGCAGTTCTAAAAGCAACAAACTATTTTACATTTATTTATGATTTGCATATTAAATATAATTTTATAAACTGTCATGCAACAGATGTGATAATACTATAAAATGATTAACAGTAGACTCTTTGTAGGGACACTTAGTAAACAGTGGGAGGAAATATTTTAAGGGTCAACATTATTATTTGTGCTCAAATGGCAGCAGAGTGTTAGATTGCAACGTTGCATGAGAGATCAACTATTAACACAAACATACTTTCAACAGAATGCAGGAATAATTTTAATGCGTAAAAGACATTTATCTGCCCAGCTCTCTCTCGCGCGCTTTCCCTCTCTTCCCCCCTCTCTTGGCCACTCCTACTTTCAATTCAGTGAAAGTGAAACTCATCACTACTTCCTTCTTAGTCTGGGTGTGGGATTCAGCAGTTTTGTTGTTGTTGTTGATTTCTGTTTCTAAGATCTAGACTGTCTAAATTATTGTTTTTACAGTAAAATGGCAGAATCCAGTGTTTCTTTGACTCAGGATGAGTTCAGCTGTCCAATCTGTCTGGATCTACTGAAGGATCCAGTGACTATACCCTGTGGACACAGTTACTGTATGAGCTGTATTACAGACTGCTGGGATCAGGATGATCAGAAGGGAGTCTACAGATGCCCTCAGTGCAGACAGACCTTCACCCCAAGACCTGTTTTAGGTAAAAACACCATGCTGGCTGAAGTGCTGGAGAAACTCAAGATGACAAAGCTCCAAACTGCTCGTTCTGCTCAATGTTACTCTGGATCTGGAGATGTGGAGTGTGACATCTGTACTGGGGACAAAAACAAAGCCATCAAGTCTTGTCTGGTTTGTCTGAACTCTTACTGTCAATATCATCTTGAACAACATGAGAATCTCTTCAAAGGTAAGAGACACAATCTAATGGATGCCACTGGACAACTGCAGGAGATGATCTGTCCTCTACATGATAAACTGCTGGAGATTTTCTGTCGTACTGATCAGCAGTGTATATGCTATATGTGTATAATGGATGAACACAAAAACCATGAGACTGTATCAGCTGCAACAGAGAGGACTGAGAAACAGGTATTAATGGTACTCTAATGCAAACATAACAACTGCAGCATGATAAATCTGAAAATATATCATAAAAAGGTTTTGTTTATCATGCACT